>NC_143577.1:10074086-10228074 GCF_048544385.1 Mastigoproctus giganteus
ATCACCAGAAAAAGAAGAATGATGATATCCAGCTCAGGACCTTGGGTGTGCCAAGCACATACTCACCAGATATGGGCCTCTGGGGTTGAGCCCCCTAGAGTACTGTATACAGGTACAAAATAAAAAAAAAAAAACACTTCCACTTCACCCCTCTGTTCATTCGAAATACCTGTCCAGCTGAGCCTTAAACTTATTTAGGTAGACTTATTTACGTAAACTTATTGAAGTACATAAAGCGTTGAGTGGATTGAGGAAGCTCAATTCTGGTGGGATTCTTCCTCTTGCGGAGATTTCGTTGCTGAGAGGCATAAATTCAAATTGAGGAAAGTCACTCGTATAGTGGACGTGAGGAAACTTTTATTTAGCCTCCCTCTCAGGCAGTAATTGACTGCTTGAAGAAACTTCCTTCTGACGTAGTAAATCCAAAGCTGATGTAGACAAACCTTTGTAGTGAAGGGATGGTTGAAATGAAATTTTTATTTTTTTTATTTTGGCTTAAGCTATCTAAGTTTGCTTTCTTGCATCATGTACGTATCTTTACTAATTATAATGCTTATAATAATTTTCATGGCTAGTGTTCTTCTGAACTGGTTTATATTATTCCTGCTCTCTCTCTCTCTCTCTCTCTCTCTCTCTCTCTCTCTCTCTCTCTCTCTCACTCTTCCAAACCAGCCCAACATGTGTTGCAGCCAGTCAACATACTTTTACTGTCCAACTTCAACTCATAGAACCAACTTTACATCTTCCTAATTCATTCCTTCAAATTCTGTTTTCTGGAACAACCTCGAATTATATGTGTTTCCTGAAAATTACAAGATACAGAAACTTAAGTCTAATTTCAACAAGTATTTTCTTTCATGTTCTCTGTCTTCAACCCATAGGCGGTCCTAAGTACTATAGGTTCTAATACCTCTCGTGCTTGGGTTTTTTTTTTTTTTTTTTTTTTTTAAGTAGCAGCATCCTTCCTTTTCTTCATAGATATGATTAATTTCTGAAGCATACCCATGATTCAGTAAGGCTAGCATGGACGCGGTTTTATTTATTTTTAATTTTGACGCCTTTGTTGCCTTGCACAACAAGGACCATCTCGTCTGCATAGGGAACAGTCTCAATAACTGAATGGTGGAGACTTTGTGGAAACTGTGAGTAATTTAGCGTTGGGATTTTGAAATTTGCAACCGACGATAACCTTTCTATCATTGAAATAATCCCGGACGATTTTGTAAATGGAAGGAGGATAGTGTAAAGGAGATGGCTTTCATCCAGATACTGGATGAATTCCATTCTCTAGTGTTGTGGAAATGCGTATAGTTTCAATAAATTTAGGGAAGTCAGGTTATTAGAGGACATGGGTACATGAGATATGTTAGTGAAAGAGGGCTAGTTCCCAGACTGTTTCGTGATGCGTAGATAAAATCCTGGCGGTAAAAATCTGAGTAAGAACTGCTCATGTATAGCCAGTGGTGGCCTACAATTCAGAGAATGGATTAAAGAATTAGCGTTTGGAAAAAGGGCAGGAAGGAGGAGGGGCTTTCCAGATTGGGAGTACCTTTCTTCCTTTTTGAGAATTATAGATCTGTTTTAGATATGGGCCAGGTACATTGCACCTTCCCATAATTCTTTACACCCATAGACCTGCCTATGTGTGTATGTGTGTGTGGGCACTAATATGTTGTTTGAACTGGTTTCACTGTAATTCAGTATTAGCGATGGTTGCGTTTTTCTTCCTGCCAACTAGAAAGTTCCCTTGTAAATATATATGGCTTTCAGGAAAATAAACGGGATTTTCAAGATTGTACAATTGACTTGTTGTTGTGGGGGTTTGATGGCGCATAAGCTGCTGTGTCTGTAATACACCATATAATGAACTGGTCTGCGCGGTTAGCACAGTGGTATGATCACCGTCCGCCCCACACCGCGTAGAAAAAGCTCAAGTTCGAATCCCGTCGATGACGCGAGGAACTTTGGTGGGCTTTTTTCACTCCATGGCTGAATTAGTCGGTCTCAGGAGTAGACATCAAGGTCCCCCCCCCCCCATAAACTGAGGTTTTTTTTGTCCAGTAAAACAGCCAAATCGACCAGAGGCCACACGCAATTTACAGACAATATAAATATATGGGTAGATGTAATCATTTACAAGGTCCCTAATATCATAATTTTTTTTTTTTTTTTTTTTTCTTGTACAATGAACTGGTCTGCGCTGGTACATACTGTGGTATCGTCACTGTTCTCCCCACACTGGTTGGAAAAGGCGCGGTTCGATGACGCGAGGAACTTTAATGGAATTTTTTTTTCACTCGGCGGCTGTGTTAGTCGGTCTGAGGCATAGATAGCAAAGTTTCCTCCCCCCCAGAAATTGGCGGGGTTTCCAGCAAACAGGCAAATCGACTTGAGGACACATGCAATTTACAGACAGAAATACGGGTTAATGTAATGAATTACGGATAATCCTAATATAATTATTTGATTTTTGTACAATGAACTAAATTGTGATTTCAGCATAACGACACCCAATCGAATTCCTGTCTAGTACATATACGTACTGCTCACTGTAAAGTATCAGGACATTCATAAATTTTTTTTTTACATCACTGCTTCTCACTTCTATAGCATGTCAGTCTCCTTTTGGCTGCTATGACCACCCTGTCCATTCCCCCATGTAGTGTTTCCACCAACGAACGATAGACTGAAGCTAATGTAGCGCAGCACTGCTCCTGCTGTTCAGTGAACTGCTGAGTTACTATTATGGATTTTGTTTTCTGGTCTTCGCTTGACAATATTCTTTATCAGATATTTGTTGGGTATGTATTTTTCGAATCGAGATTCTGCTCTTGCTATTTCAATTTTTGGTAGCATATCTGATATCACCGTCCTCATCACACCAGTGGAAACTTACCTGATTCGGTTATCTCATTAATAATGCGAGGAATTTTGTGGTATTTTTCACAACATTGCTGAGTTAGTCGGTCTCAGCTGAGTGCTGCTCTGCTTTTTCTCCTGGAAACTTGTATTTTCCTTCCAAAAATATGTAAATAACCACAGAATACACTAAATTTACAAACACAATATAATTTCGCTTCATAGGGCTAGTTTCTTCGACACTTAACACAATCACACACTCATATTCAAATTTTTATTCTTCTTCATTATTGTCCAGGATCGTTTTGGAACAGCACTAGCAACATGTCACTGGGTGTTAACCTATTGAAAAAAAAAAACGAATTTGTTTCTTCAATGAACTATCAGTTATTGCCAAGAATTGTTACCAAAAACCGCTACAATCTATAGATCATGGGAACTGTCCAAAGTGTCAAAATAGGTGACTGTGTTTATGGTTCCCTGCACAAACCCCAAAGGTCCTAGGCAATATCATAAGAATCAGGTCACTCTATCTTCTTCAAACTTCACTCTATGCACAGTGCACGCCTGCTGATTTGATCGGAATAGGGTGTAGGGAGAGTCTCGCCCTGGAAGGCGACATCATTGATTTTCCACTCGTGGGTAACACAATTGATAGGATCGCCGTCCTCCCCATACTGGGTGGAAAAGATTTGAGTTCGACTTCCGTCGATGATGTGAGAATTTTTATGGACCTTTTTCATTACGCGACTCAGTTAGTCGTTCTTTGCCGAGGGTAACGCGGTTTTTTTTCTTCCGAAAAATCGGTTTTTCGTCCAGCAAACAGAAACTCGTCCTCAGAACAGCCGTAATTTTTAGACAATATACAAGGAGCAATATGGCGTTAGTCACTGATGCTCCTAAATCCCAACGACAGCAGCAGAAGCAGCAACAACAACAACAGTTGATTTCAGTTGGTAATGCGTTTGGCTTATTCGCTGCTGCTGCTGCTTTCCCATGAAAATGTACCTTGCGAAGCACCTTACATAATGTGTTCCTTACGACGTCAATATAATGTTTTTCAGGAATCTGAAGAGAATGCCTATTACTAGCCTTTCAGTTTTTCATGGTCAGTGGAGTGGTCTGATTCCAGGTGCTGATCTCGTGTTTCTGGACGGTGGTTGTATCACCTTTTCATTTCGTAATAACAACCGCTAAGCTGGACGTTGTTTCGTAGTAGTAGTAGTAGTAGTGGCATGTGATACAAGAAAGCAAGTGTATGAGCTTATGCAGCATCAGCAAAAAAAAATCACACCATTCCCTCCAAATGACTGTCCAGTTCCTTCTTAAATTTATTTAACCTATCAACTTCCACAACGACAGATGGAAGTTTGTTCCAGCAATTAACCACCCGCTGGCTAAAGGCAAATTTCCGCACATCTAATCTACATCTGTCTTTTCTTAATTTGAATTTAGGCCCCCTTAGGTTTGTAATCGGAACAAGTGGAAGGATCCCATCAGAATTCAGCTTGCTCAACCCATTCAAGACCTTATACACCTCAGTCAGATCACCACGCAGGTGCCTTGTCTCCAGCCACTGCAATTTGCAGAACTTAAGCCTCTCTTGGTAAGAGGATCCCTTCATTCCCTTCACCAATCTTGTTGTCCTCTTTACATGCTCAGGCAACTCTACATCCTTCCTAAAATGAGGGCTTCAGACCTGTACGTAGTACTGAAGGCGTGGCCTGATCATTGTCTTATACAGAGGGACAATCACCTCGTTTTCCCTGCTAGCAAAATGCCTATATATAATTGACAAAACCCCATGACCTGCCCCGGTAGCCTGTCTGCATTGATCAGAATACTTTATATGTGACTGCACAATTACTCCCAGGTCTTTTTCATTTTCTACCACCTTAAGAGTAGTACCACACAGTTGGTACGTTTCTCTGGGGTTACTTCTATCCATATGCAGTACTTTGCATTTGTCAAGGTTAAACTTCAGTTGCCACTTTTTAGCTCATCTGCCCAAATTATCTGGATCCTGTTGCAGTAGCACACTGCCATTACTGTCATTAACAACCCTGCCAACCTTTGTATCATCTGCAAACCTCGACACTAAGCCTGATATACCTTCATCGATATCATTGATAAATATACAAAACAACAGTGGACCCAACACCGAACCCTGTGGGACTCCACTAATAACATTAGTCCACGAAGAATAGCACCCATTGATTACCACCCTCTTGGAGGCTATCAGGAATTACACAAATCAGCAAGCTGGCAATGTTACATATGATGATAGATTTGGAGGTAGTATGGTTTTAAGACAAGAAGAAATGTCCTCTAACCTTGGAAGAAATTTTGCAACGTTTTTGTGGGATTTCTTACTAAAATCAACCGCCATGTGGCGTTAATTTTGTTCACAGTTTCTATCATTTAATAAAAGTCAAAGCTTTGTTAATGTGGAAAATTTGTTGTCGCCGGTATTGGCACTCGAAGTTAAGTTTCAGAGTTAAAAAGATTTATTACTGATGTTGTTATGGATGTCAATATTAATAGCATGAACTGTTCGTTGATATAATATACGTACTGTTGAAATGGAATTTGCTGTTACTTTAGTGTTTCAATTAAAAAGTGCATGCAAATGATTAGTAATTATTTTCGAGTACATATTCTTGCAAAGGTAAATATGTAATTTTTTTATTTCACTGTGCAGTATAATGTAATGCGGATGAATTATTCAATCCATATAGTGTCAAGTATATTGCTATTAAAACCTGTTAAGCAGAGCAATACAAAGTGCTGTATAGGTTTGTCCTTTTAAATTGAATGACGTGCTCGAGTGAAGGTGAACCGGCTGGCTATTTGTACACACGTGTCTTGATAATTTTGATGCACCATTGGTATCGCTAGGATTTTTAACTTGTGGAAAGGATAGAGTTTTTAGAACATATAGGCATGGATTAAAAGTATGTATGCGATTCATTATAAGCGAAACGTCTCACTGCATGAGCCGGCCTTTGGGCCTCCCTCACCTCTCGATTTTACTGCTTTATCTGTATACTCAAGAATTTCGTTAATACGAAGTTCAAGTACCTAAGTTTTCGGGTTTTTTAATAAAGAGTTCTGTCAAACGTGACCATTTTCTTTGGCCATATTTTTTAACATTAAATCTTTGTCTAATAAGAATATTTGTTTAGATTTTCATTTATTTACAAGCCAAATAAGTCATAAGAAAATAAACGGTTAAACTACAGAATATGGGTACACCCCGTACTTCGGCGAGAAAGAGGGGAAGAAGGCAGTGATAACCCTTTGAAGGCACCTCCCACTCAGTGCATTATGGTCTTAGTTGCCAATACACCATTAAATACTAAACCAACCAACCAACCAACCAAGCACTCCACTCACGGCTCTTCCCCCCTGCTTACACATTACTGGGGAATGTCACGTGGCATCACAATATGTGGGAGCTGAAATGAAGAAAAAAACAGTAATAGGGAGCAAAAAATAAGTGAATATAAATGCAATTATTTTTAAACAACTAACAAAAACTAACATCACATACAACCACTGATACTTCTTGCCTATACATTACTAGACTATTTCACATGCATTAACAATGAGAATTACTCATGGAAGACAACGTAACAGAAATGCTTTTTTTTTTCCCCTGGGGACTGCTACCCCCCACACACCACTAATATTAAGAGAACCTGATACTAACAACTTGTACAATAACTGCGAAAGAAATCAAATTGTCAATGAACAAATTCAATACAAAAAAACTAACCTTATCAGTCCTCAATGCTGGCTGGTACACTTCACGAACTGCATTTAGGAAAGACATAGGCTTACATCCATCCCTTGCAAACTATGCAACATTCTCGCAGTCACTTGTTCCATTGGGGTTGAACATGGAATAACAAATTAAAAAAAAAAAAAAAAGGCAAAGAATAAGTGACGGTAACAGAGCACAGTAACCAACGGCAGCAGAGCAGCACGATGATGACTAAACAACAGTGCGGCAAACAAAAATGATAATTTTGCATTTTCTGCTAAAATCAGAAGCGAATTTGCATCCAATTAAACAATCAGAAATGAAAAATGAGGCAAATTATGCATTCACAATAATCATCCAATGACAGAACTTGACCAGACAATCACTCTGTTCTTTGGCCACACCCACAATGCAGTGAGTCGGGAGGTGCCCATGATCTGGATTTCAGCCAAAGAAACAACATAATTGAAAATATATAATTAGTATCATATAAAATAGTGAAAGCAGGGTCGCAGTATTAATATTAAAGGAAACACGAAAACCAATTAACTATTTAATACATTCTTGATTTTTTTAAGGAGTCCTTATGTGCTGTAATGTAATAACTAAATCGTACTAAATCCTAAGCTATACATACGATTTAGCTATTTAATACATTTAATTTAAAGAAAGAATCCAATTTCATTAGTATGGTTTATGCCTTACATGCATTCTTAAATAATGCACAGATTTAACTTAACTTTCACTTCATTCAGTGGTAGCAAAAACTTCCTTTTGCTGGTTAGCAACTCTCTGGAATTGGCATTCCTGTAGCAGCAGCATTGGTATCCACCTGAAAGTATGTGCTACTTTCCTCACATAGGTGATCTTTGAATTTATTCAAACTGGCAGTCTCAACGTGCCAGAGGCAACGTGTTTAGCAATCAATAACTCATTAGATAAAATAAAACTAACTACAATCTAGTCTAAACCTCTTCCCCTGTAGTTTGAATTTATGATCCCTAGTTCTGGAATTTTTTATAACTGAAAATTCCACCTTCATTCATTTTACTAACCATTCTCAGAGCCTATTAACCTCAGAAAAGTTTTCTCTGAGGTGCCTGGTTGCTGAACTCTGTAGCCCACATAATCAGTCTTTCTTTGTATGGTTATAGTAGACTGTAAAAAAATATTCAAGACAGTGTTATTATTATTAGCCATATGATGCAAGGAAGCCTGAGGCTTATGCTGCACCAGCCAAAAAAAAAATTTGTCAATTACCCTGAGAGAGAGAGAGAGAGAGAGAGAGGGGGGGGGGAGGAAGAAGGAATCACCAAGAAAAAGAATGATGATGATATCCAGCTCAGGACCCTAGGTGTGCCAAGCCCATACTCACCAGTGTGAGCCCCTGGGGTTTAGGCAAAGTATCACTAATAAAGATAAGTACTCAACCAAGTTGGGAGCATAAATGTCCAATCTGAAAGAGGTGGTTTATTTATCCTCCCAGCTTGTCAGAGCACTTCCCAATTATTTTCTCCTTTTCTCTGTACTCTCAATTTTTTTCCCATTACTTCCTTCTTCCATACTCTTTATTTTCTCTTTTTTTCCATTGTCTTTTAACTTTCTTCAATTCTAAAGTCATCTCCCATATCTCATACCTCTACATCTCTATGTGATTAATCACATTTTTTTTTTTTTTTTTTTTTAACTGTTCACCTCATTGCCAAGTCCCTCTAATTAAAGGTTGAATCTTATGTCACCAGCATAAGATATGAAATGTTTGTTTGTTTGTTTGTTTAGTTTGGTTTTTAGGAGCATTAGCAACTGAGGCCATATTGCTCCGGGAATATGCGGTGGTCAATCTCTTGGCCTTTCCGCATCCTCCGTATTTGGTGGTGACGGGCTCGAACCCCGGTCTAATCAAGAAGCGTGTGCTACGCACTGCTGCTCCTTCCCACCTGGCTACGGAGGCGCCTTATAAGATATGAAATAAATGAGTGGTTATATTTATTTCATGTCCCAGTGCTTATTTTTATGAGCAGTGGGTATGCAAACTATCTTGATTTTTGTGCCAAAAAAAAAAAAATGAAGATATAGTGGTTATACTGCTATAACTTTATTCTTCACTTTTTCTCACCATATTCTTCATTCATTCTTCACTTTACTTTTACTCACCTTTTACTTTACTTCCCCCCCCACCCAAATCTTATAATACCAATATAAGTATAGTATATACAATTGTATAGCATACATTTAGGTACATACTCAATCATTACATTTATTTAATCAACCTAATCAATTAAAATTTATCACTGGGACTATCCTCTATACTGTTGCTGATATTAATAGTTGAGAGGTTCAAAATTCTGTGTTGTCCTGAATAGATTATGATGCCTGTAGTCCCCTGAAAATAGTGGCTATGGTAAGCTAACTTGCTAATTAATCCTAGTATTAATTTTCACAATATTTTGTGTGCTTCCCTAAATATTTTTGGCCTCAGTTGAATAGTAAATATAAATAACACCCTATGATATTATTACTATTTTCATTAAGCCAAAATTTTTGGAACAGAAATTAGTGAAAGTCCTAACTTCCTAGTAGAGAATGGGCAAAAGGAATTCCTAATAGAGAATGGACAATACACAGAATAGAAATGAACTATGGCTGGGGGGGGGGGAGAAGAAGGGTAAAACGGAATGTTCCATTTAGAATTCAAATCTGAATAATATATATGATAACCATGGAAACTTAGAAACAATGGTTAGACATAAAGGAATGAAGATGCAAGGGATGGGAACAGAAAATTACTTAGCAAGAGGATCCATGGGACTAGAAGGACATCAAAAGAAGAGACAAGCCTGTTAATTCCTTAAAAAGAAGGAAATAAATACCTTTTTGGTTACAAGTTTATCTAGAGCTCTGAGATGAACTTCTAAGCCAATAATTGTGCTAATTTGAATTATTGTTGAATAGTGCTTACTACATTGTGTCCATTGAACTGAAAATTATTATTAGTCATATGATACAAGGAAGCCTGAGGCTTATGCTGAACCATCCAAAAAAAATTCCCGAGTTACCCTGAGAGAGAGAGAGAGAGAGAAAGTAGAAAGGAATCACCAAGAAAGAGAAGAATGATGATATCCATCTCAGGACCCTGGGTTTGCCAAGCCCATACTCACCAGATGTGAGCCCCTGGGGTCAAATGGGCAATATGGGTGCTTCATGAACTTGAAAATAGACAAATGTGTGAAACTATGTCACATGTGGGAAAAGGGTAACAGAATGAAGACTTTATTTTCCAGTATCAAATGCAATGAATTTATGGATTCATTTTGTTTAGCAGTCAGGCATTTCAAAACCCTTGACCGCTGAAACACTATCGAAGATTTCTCTCCACTGAAGAAGTTGTATACTGCTCTTTCACAGCAAAGAATATGTCAAAACTTTCTCTCGTGCTTTTTTTAACCACTAAAGACATTTTTCTGCAATACCAGTGATTGGTGATAATAATCACCAATAAATAGTGATTGGTGATTATTATCATTTGAGGGATTCAGTTTGGTCGAGAGAGAGAGTGTGTTAATATATCATGATTTCTGCTGCATGGTAATGCTATACTGCACAAGACAAATTCTCATCAGAGGTACATCACCTTATTGGTTAGATTTTTCTCCATGCAGTTTTTATGTATTCTACACCTTAAAATATGAGCCATGAGAACGCAAGTTTCCCAATGATACGGAGGTAAAATATGCCTGGTCTGCACCAAAGAGCATATTGGAAAGCAGCATGTTATATGTGTTTAAAAAGTTAGCATTTAGCATTAGTAGAGGCATATGATGCAAGAAAGCAAGCTTAGGCAGAAAAAAAAAAAAAAAAAATTCCCATTTCACCCATCTATTCACTCCAAAATTTTGTCTAGTTCTGCCTTGAATTTATTTAAGCTGTCAACTTCTACGACAGATGGAAGTTTGTTCCAGCAATCAACCGCCTGCTGGATAAAGGCAAATTTCCGTACATCTATTTTACAACTGTCTTTCCCCAATTTGAATTTATTTACCCTCAAGTGATTAATCTGGGCAAGAGGAAGTCTAATCTGGGCAAGAGGAAGTCTGCATCAGCATTAAGCATGCTCAAACCATTTAAGGCCTTATACACTTCAATCAGATCACCCCGCAGTCTCCAGACACTGTAATTTGCAAAACTTAAGCCTTTCTTCGTAAGAGCAACCCTTTGTTCCATTCACTAATCTTGTTGCCCTTCTCTGTACTCGTCCCAGCAGTTCTACACCCTTCCTAAAATGTGGCCTCCAGACCTGCATACAGTACTCAAGGTGTGGTCTGACCATTGCCTTATACAAGGGTATAATCACGTCCTTTTCCCTGCTAGAAAAATTCCTGTATATCATTGACAAGACATCATGAGCTGCTCCTGGTGTCTTGTCAATGGTCAGAAAACTTCATATCTGACTGCACAATTAGCCCCAGGTCCTTTTCATTCTCTACCACACAGTTGATACGTTATTCTGGGGTTACTGCTACCCATATACATTACTTTACATTTGTCAATGTTAAACTTCAGTTGCCAATTCTCAGCCCATCTGCTCAACTTTTCTAGATCTGTTGCAGTAGTGTACTGTCATTAGTGTCATAACACCCTGCCAACCTTTGTGTTGTCTGCAAACTTAGATGTTAAGCCTGATATTCCATCATCAATATTATTAATAAATACAGAAAACAACAATGGACCAACACTGAACCCTGGGGGAATCCGTTAATAACATTAGTCCAAGAAGAGCAGTGACCACTGATTACCACTGTCTTCTCACACTCAATCATCCCTTTATCCATAGCAGCAATTTGCCTCCAGTGTCACACTGCTCCAATTTGTGCAGCAGTCTTCCATGTGCAACAGAATCAAAAGCCTTCCTAAGATCCAAGTATATGATCTCAAAATTATTCTTTGCATCCAGTTCCTTTGTGACCACATCATAGTTATCCAATCAGATTGGTCAGACACGACTTCCCCTTAACAAACCCATGCTGTGTCTGAACTATAACTGAAGTCTTGTCTAGATGATTCTGCAGTGCTTCTTTAACCAGTGCCTCCATTAATTTTCCTGGAGCAGAAGTTAAACTAACAGGTCTGTAAGTTGATAGTGTTGTAAGAACTGTATTGGGGTGAGGGCTGCTATTTTCAAAAGCAAATTATTCTTAACAGAACTTTTCAAACATCCCTTGTATATATAATTTTTGGAGAAAAAAGTAGAAAATGTCAGATATTAGGATTGCAAAAGATTTATGAGATTAGGAGGTTATGGTGCAGTTATTTGATCTGTAAATAAACTAATATGTTTGAACATTAGTATTATTATTTAGTATTATGTTAAATATTGCTCTCCATGATACAAAATTAGATCAGAGCTTTGTTAAAGAAAAGAATGGTTGATTGGTTGGAACAGGACCTCTGTAATTAGGTACTCTAATTTCATTAATTTTGTCACTTGCATATTGCCTATAAATTGCAGGTTTTAGTGGTTCTTTAGAAGGATGAAAAACCCAAATTCTCAATAGGGAGTATTCCTTAACATTGGTTGGTAATAAAACTAAAATGAGCTTCTTTTTGAAATTAGCATTAGCATTTAGCATTAGTAGAGGCATTTGATGCAAGAAAGCAAGCTTATGCAGCATCAGCCAAAAAAAAAAAAACCCACTTCCACTTCACCCCTCTGTTCGTTCAAAATACCTGTCCAGCTGAGCCTAAAACTTATTTAGGCTATCAACCTCCACGACAAGGGATGGAAGTCTGTTCCACCAACCAACCACCCGCTGGCTAAAGGCAAATTTCCGCACGTCTATCCTACATCTGTCTTTCCTCAATTTGAATTTATGCCCTCTCAGGTGATTATTCTGAGCGAGAGGAAGAATCCCATCAGCATTGAGCATGCTCAAACCATTCAAGGCTTTATACACCTCTATCAGATCACCTCGCTGGTGCCTAGTCTCCAGACACTATAATTTGCAAAACTTAAGCCTTTCTTCATAAGAGCACCCCTTTGTTCCATTCACTAATCTTGTTGCCCTTCTCTGTACTCGTTCCAGCAGCTCTACATCCTTCTTGAAATGAGGCCTCCAGACCTGTATACAGTACTCTAGGTGTGGCCTGACCATTGCCTTATACAAGGGAATAATCACCTCCTTATCCCTGCTGGAAAAATTTCTGTATATCATTGACAATACTCCATGAGCTACTCTTGCAGCCCGTCTGCACTGCTCAGAGAACTTCATATCTGCCTGCACAACCACCCCCAAGTCCCTTTCATTCTCTACCACTGTCAGTGTAGTACCACAGAGTTAGAGTTGATACGTTGCTCTGGGGTTGCTGTTTCCCATGTGTAGTACTTTACATTTGCACCTCTCAGCCCATCTGCTCAACCTTTCCAGATCCTGTTGCAGCAGCATAGTGTCAGTAGTGTCCTTGACAACCCTGCCAACCTTTGTATCGTCTGCAAACTTGGACATTAAGCTTGATATACCATCATCAATATCATTTATAAATACAGAAAACAATAATGGACCCAACACTGAGCCCTGAGGGACTCCACTAATAACATTAGTCCACGATGTTCTAAATGGTTTAGAACAGTGATTCTCAGGCTGTGGTCTAAAAACATTTTGTTGATAGTCCCCTCATTATTTAAAGGGGACTTTTTCTGAAATAAGTCATAACTTATTTATGACTTATTTCACTTAAGCTACAAAAACTGAGCACTTACTTGGAGAATACTTATCTTTATAATTATTTATGAATTTTAAAACTTCATGTATAAATAAATGTAGAGAATAATTCTAGGAATAAAGCTTAGAAAAAAAAAAAAATTCAAATTATTTTATTGTGTTCCTCAACAGTTTTCAAAATTTATAGGTAATTGAAAAACAAAACAATGACTAAGGCTGCAGTCACACTGTATGTGAGTTCTGCCAAATTTCTCATCTTGAGAGGTCTCAAGACATCATGCAAACAATCAGACTTCTATTACACATGCAGCAGGCCACAGTGGATGCAAATATATTCAACATATCTCGTTGCTGTTAATTTTTATTCGAACTGCTTTGTTGCTGATTGCATGAGCCTTTGATGCAGAAAAATTGATGAATGTTGTTTTCAGTGAGTTTTATGGGAACAAAAAAGTGAAAATTTACTAATTAGTATATTTCAAGAAAATTATGGAGTACAGTTATAAATATGATGAGTGTTTCAAGTAAGTAAAATTTATTAAATAGTATATTTCAAGAAAATTATGGAATAAAGTTATAAATATGATGAGTGTTTCAAGTAAGCAAAATTTATTAAATAGTATATTTCAAGAAAATTATGGAATAAAGTTATAAATATGATGAGTGTTTCAAGTAAGCAAAATTTATTAAATAAGCATTTATTTTGAAATGGTGTAAATGATTATAACTTATGCATATTGTTGTTTGTATATACATAAAGAAGTGATGGAATTTGGTGAACATCATTAGGGAACATTGAACTATTGAATAATACAACCTTCATTGTTAAAATAAGCTATTCTCTGTCAAGAACCTCTATTGCCATTGCAAATTGTTTACTGTAGGAAAAAAAATGCCCATGAGATGGATGAGATCTATCCAATTATATTAAGGAGGGGGGGGCAAAGGAGGTAAGCAAACCTTTAGCCATTTTGAGAGCATCTAAGATTCAGGAGAGGTCCCTGTGGAGTGGAAATGTGTGCAAATGTATCCCCAATTCACAAAGCAATGTTAAAGAGTGACATGAATAATTACAGACCCTGTTAGCTTAACTTTTGTTACAGGGAAAATAATAGAGCCACTGATTAAAGATATAATGCAGGACCATCTAGACAGGAGTGCAGTTATACTTCAGTCACAGCATGGGGTTGTTAATAGGAGATCTTGTCTGACCAGTTTGATTGATACTATGATGTAGTGACAAAGGAACTGGATGCAGAAAATAATTTTGATATCATGCACTTGGATTTCAGGAACACTTTTGATACTGCTGTATACAAACTGGAGCAGTGTGGCATTAAGGGCAAGATTAAGCTTTTGATGCTGCTGTAGATTAAGGAATGGTTGAGTGGAAGAAACTAGAAACTCTAGTTGCAGAGTAATTAGAAACTCTCTAGTTACTCTGCAACTAGCAACTCATTTTGTGTTACCCCCCTTTTCCAAATTCCTTTGATGTAAACCTTACACACACACACACACACACACACACACACATAGAATGAACAGTTATGGTATTTACTTTTGATGTGCTTTGTTGATTATTTTTTTAACTGGAAGAGTATTTCCATGAAAAAAAAATAATAGCTGTAAAAAAAAAAGTATTTACAGCTCCGAAAAATGTTCCTATAAGCATATATTTTTTTTTATTTGTTTGTTTTTTTGGATAGCAAGTATGAAGTTACTAATTATATTATGTTTGTGTTATCCAGTACTGTATAGCAATGGAATTAAAAATAAAATTTTAAAGCCTCCCATTATAAACAATTTTTTCATGTTTTTTTTTCACCAAAAAATATTGGTGAATAAGATTAACACTCACACTCCATTAGCACACTCCACTCTCGGATTTTTTATTTTATTATTATTATTTTTTAGTGTGTTAGCTAGGTAGTTTAGTATGAATTGCATTTGGCAAAGAAACTCATTTCATAAGAAAAGGGGTGATTTTAAAAATTTTTTTGCTTCCAAGATCAACTTTATTCAGTTTTTGTATGTTACTCTTTTCTTTCAGGATACTATTATGGTCCAGTTCCGGCCTACAATCAATTTGCCTTCCATTCCACTTTCAACTCATGCCAAAGTAACTGTGATTTCATTTAGTATTGGAATAACATTACTTGGATTTCTAGCAAGGTATGCATCTTTAACAAATTTGTATATAATATCATCATAAGTCACTTTTTTTTTTTTTTTTTTGCATGTATACCGTGTGTGTACACAGTATTATTTATTGAATGTACGTTTGTGCGGAAGAGTATCACAAAAGACACACTTTTAAACATTCTCCATAGATTTATGGAGAATGTGCAGGTAAAGTATGGTACATAGACACATAAGATAATATATGAGGGGCGATCATTTAATTTGTGAACTGGTGCGAGATTTTATGTTTACTGCACGAACTTTCCATAACTGCTGCTCTCTCTCTCTCTCTCTCTCTCTCTCTCTCTCTCTCTCTCATTGCTGCTGAATAGACTGTGTGCACATGCCAGTACTTGTCGAACTAGTGTTGCGTGAAGAAAGTTTTTTTTAACCGCATGTCAGTGACAATCATTTTGAAGCATGTATTATGTCGGACGTACAGATTGAACAGTGATGTGTGATTCGTTATTTTGTCAGATAGGGCTTAAATGCACCGGAAACAGTTAGAGATGAATGAAGCATAGTATTGAATGTCTCTGTAGGACAGCCATATTTAAATATCACAAGCGAGTCAGTGAAGGCCGTGAATCTGTTGCAGATGACTCCAAGACCTGGTCAGCCTTCCTCCTCAACAACTGAGCAAATCACAAAAGCCCAGGAAATCTTGGATGAAGACAAGCAAATTACACTTTGTGAATTAGCTGTTAGAATGTACATTTGACATGGTAGCGCTCACAATACTGTAAAAGATCACCTGAAAATGTTGCAAATCTGTGTGTGCTGGATTCCATATAATTTGACTCCAGAACAAAACAGCAAAGAGTAGAGTTGTGCAAAGAAATGCTTGATCATTTTGAAATGCAGGGTCAAAACTTCTTAAATTGAATAGTGACTTGTGATGAAACTTGGATTTTTCACTGTGATCCAGAGACAAAACAACATTCGAGTGAGTGGAAGCATTCTGATTCACCAAGACCTAAGAAATTTCGAGCTTCTCGTTTGGCTGACAAACAAATGGTTCTTTTGTTTTTTGATATAAAAGGCATTCTTGTTACACATTTTGTGCCTCATGGAACAACTGAATAAGGAAGCATACTCTGAGGTTCTCAGAGCCAAACTTTGCTTTATCAAGAGAAATATCAAGAACATTCCAGTGTGAAGTGGTTTCTTCATCAAGACAATGTCAGGCCCCATATGGCTAATGTTGTGAAGCCAGTGATCACTGCTATAGGTGCCGAGGTTCTGCTACATCCTCCTTATTTACCAGACCTAGCCCTGTGAGATATCTTCCTGTTTCCATGTCTGAAGAAAGCTCTGAAAGGCAAGCATTTCACGTCTGACAGATAATAGGTACACTAAGGATTGCAGATAACAGGTACACTAATCTCCCAGTGACGATTTATAATGCCGCTTGTTTATAATACTGCTTATTTACGACTTGCAAAATAACTGTTTATACCTATTCTAGGTATTACTTGAATTTTTTGATTTCTGGTTGATTTTTTTTTCTTTTAATTTGGAATCTTGAAATGTCCCGGTTTTTTTTTTTTTTTTTTTATGAAACCCCCAAACATGAAAGGTATCAAAACCTATAGTACTTAGTACTATGCATGGGTTGGAGGAGAAGTATGGGGGGTAGGGGGATGCTGGAAACTTTGCTCTAGAGACTAAACATGGGTTTCACCACTTCAAGCCTCCAATAAGCAAAGTGGTGTATTTCACCGGTTGATGAAAGTCATCTACCACCTACTGAAAGTCGTCTACCACCTACTTTAATTGAGAGACTGCTGTATATATATACATTATGGATTCTATGTCCATAATGTATATATATATACATTATGGACACAGAGTGTATATTGCCACTGCAATGGCGCTAGCCCATAAATTCCGTATATTAATGATTATCAACATACTACATACCTCACGTATATATATCAAATCCATAACTCAGATATTTCTAGGTGAGGGTAAATGCTTGTTGATTGCCCCTTGTAATTTGAGTATTTCTGCAGTCAGTAATGAAACAAGCTTTTCTGTTTATTAATGTGCTAAGTAGTTAATTACTTGTCAGACTAAATTTCTGCTCTTAATGCACAGAGCTTTATTGTCAAATAAATACATTACTCACAAGGTTAGTTCTGTGGTATGCCATTGTCACTCCACTGCAGGATGGAAGCCTCCTCAGCAAGTCACGTTGAGAGAATGGACTATAATCTGCCACACTGGTCCAGTGCACTTTGGCAGAGTGTATTTAGCAGTCAGGGTCTTGAACCTCGGTCTGCTCAAAAAGTGTGTGCTGTTGCCCTCCTGCTCCTGATCACTTGGCTATGGCAGTCATCTTAAATATGAGAAACCACTGTATTTAGCAATCATGAGCTTAAAACCTGGTCAGTCAAAGCACATGTACTTATGCACCCTTGTACATGACCATGTCACCCTTGTACATGACCTTGAGTACTGTATACAGGTCTGGAGGCCTCATTTCAAGAAGGATGTAGAGCTGCTGGAACAAGTAAAGAGAAGGGCAACAAGGTTAGTGAATGGAACGAAGGGTTGCTCTTACAAAGAAAGGCTTAAGTTTTGCAAATTACAGTGTCTGGAGACTAGGCACTGGCGAGGTGATCTGATAGAGGTGTACAAAGCCTTGAATGGTTTGAGCATGCTCAATGCTGATGGGATACTGCCTCTTGCTCAGAATAATCACCTGAGAGGGCATAAATTCAAATTGAGGAAAGACAGATGTAGGATAGATGTGCGGAAATTTGCCTTTAGCCAGCGGGTAGTTGGTTGGTGTAACAGACTTCCATCCCTTGTTGTGGAAGTTGATAGCCTAAATAAATTTAAGGCTCAGCTGGACAGGTATTTCGAACCAAAGGAGGGGTGAAGTGGAAGGGGTTTTTTTTTTTTTTTTTTTGGCTGATGCTGCATAAGCTTGCTTTCTTGCATCATATGCCTCTGCTAATGCTAATGACCACTTTGCTGTGGCAGACTGCAGCAAAGAAATAAATGATGCAAAAGTCCTCATCATAAAAGACATCATATAAAGTCTCATTAACCTTCATATATTAAACCCAGTTTAACACAAATTAAATTTTAGTATTAAAATATCTGTTAGAATTAGGTCAGTGTACATTTTAATGTCTCTAATATTATCTTCATTTTTGATCTGCATCATTAATGCAGATTAAAACTTGAAGACCATATTAGAGAAATTATAAAAAATATGATAGTTATAAAAATTGTGATGAATCTGTGTTGATATTCAAAAATGTGTTGTACATGTATTATTTTCCCACAGAGTTTGCCTTTATCCTCAGTTTATTTTCTTGTTTTTTGGAATTTGCAGTTGGGAAATAATTTTTTTAAATAAAGGCTGCTGTTACTTGTTTGTTATTTTTATCTGTTATTTATTATTTTTTTTTATTATGAAGAAAATCCCAAACACGAGAGGTATTAGAACCTATAGTACTCAGTACCGTGCTTGGGTTGGAGGTTGAGAAGGTGAAAGAAGATATTTGTTGACATTAGACTTGAACTTCTGTAGGCTGTAATTTATGGAAAATACATATGAAGGAAGGTTGTTCCAGAAAACGGCAGTTGAATGAATAAACGAGGAAGATGAAAAGTTGGTTCTGTGAGTTTGAAGTTGGACAGTAAATGAACGTTGGCTGGTGGCGGCATGCGTTTGGACTGTTTTGAATGAGAGAGCAGGAATTATAGAAACCAAATCAGAACAGTGCCCATGGAAGTATTTGTAGAAAAGGCATGCAGCAGAAACAGTACTATCTATGAGACTGTGAGTGAAGAGACTATGTTAGAGAGGAGTCATTAATTAACCTAACTCCCCTCTTCTGAATGGAATCTAGAAGCCTGAGAGAGGTTTTGGGGGCACCACCCCAGATGTGGGAACAATATTCCATGGTAGGGCAGATTTGCGATTTGTACTGAGTGAACAGCTGTTTGGAAGAAAAGTAAAGGTGAGAGTGAAAGAGAAAACCAAGTTTTTTAGATGCAGAGGAAGCAATATTTGTAATGTGCTTGTGCCAAGAGAGATTAGAAGTCAGGGTAATCCCCAAAAGAGAGCTATCATTTTCCCTAGAAATTGGAGTGTCACCAAAGATAAGCATAGGAGCAGAAGAATCCTTTTTGCGAGATATAAGACAAGACTGAGTTTTAGAAGGATTAAAATCAACTAAGTTATCTTTGCCCCACTGGAGAATTACCTGGAGATCGGCATTGAAGGAATTGGTAGCATATTTTCGAGAAGTTGAAGCTGATTGAGCAGGACAAGTTTTCTCAAAATGGAAAGTAGAATGCAATGTGCTACCATCGGCAAAACTATGGATAGGATTTCCAGTCAATGAAAAAAGGTCATTAATATACAAGAGGAAAAGAGTGGGGGAAAGAACTGAACCTTAGGGGACACCAGCATTAGGGGAGAAGTTAGAAGACAGAGAGCCATCTACCATCAGTGAGTGATCAGAAAGAAAACTAGACAACCAGCTACAAAAAAACAGTTGGCAAACCATAAGGTGGAAGCTTGTTTAGAAGACCTTTATGCCAAACACAATTGAAAGCCTTTGAGATGTCAAGAGCAACTGCTTGTGTTTCATCGAACTTTTCTATTGAATTTGTCCATAAATGGGTAACATAAGCCAGAATATCACTAGTGGATCAACACTGACGGAATCCATACTGGTGATCATTGATCAGATGGAAGGTTTCTAGGTAGTTTAATAAGAGTTGGCAGTTAATTGATTTCTCCATTACTTTAGAAAGAGTAGAAGTAATTGCAATGGGACGATAATTGTATGGGAGGGATTTGTCACACATTTTAGGAACTGGCTGGATATGAGCAAATTTCCAAGCAAAGGAAAAATACCTTTGGAATAAGAAAGTGAAAAAAGGTGGCAAAGAACAGGAGTAAGTTCAGGAGCACAGGTTTTGAGAATAAGTGGAGAAATACCATCAGGACCTGGAGCTTTCTCGGCAGCAAGATTTGTCAAAATCCTTCTGACATCCTTTTGACGGAAGACCACAGGAGGCATTGAATGGAGCATGTTGGGAATGGTGGGAGGTGTTTTACCAAGATCATTAATACATGAGTTGGAAACAAAATGGGATGCTAGCAGGTCAGCTTTATCATTGGCTGAAGTGAAAACAGAACCATCTGGTTTTGACAGAGATGGGCAAAAGTTGCAGCCAATAGTTTTGGCAAGAGACCATAATGCTCAGCTACCATTAAGGTAAGAAGCAAGTTTTCTACTCTTAGCCTTTTCAAAATATAGTTTGGACTGATTAATAACTGCTTTACAATTGTTGCGAGCTTTGGTGTAGGCAGATAATGAAAGTGAAGAATTGGAAACAAGCCAATTACGATATATAACATTCTTCTCTTGATGAACAGCCTTAACATATTTATTGGAAAACCAAGGTTTAGATAAAGAACGAGATTTTAAAGTGGATTGTGGAATAAAGAATTTCATTCCTACAAGAATAATTTCACTGTTACGATCTGAGTAAAAGTTGACATCAGAAGTTTTGAAACAGTAATCTGACCAAGCAAAAGAAAAAAAGAAATCGCACAGGTCATCCCATTTTGCATTTTTGTAATGCCAAACAACACGAGGTTGGGAATAGCCCTGATATAAAGGCTCCATTGGAGAAGAGACAATCACCAAGTCGTGATCTTAGGTGTCTAAAGGACCACTCACTTTGACCGTGTACTTAGAAGGGCTGTTTGTGAGAAAAAGATCAAGCATGTTGGCTGCATGGTTAGGATTGTCCGGTATCCTTGTAGGTAAATGAATAATCTGTGGAAGGTCATTAGTAATTGCAAAAGCATCAGCATCTCTACCAGCTGGGTGTGACAAGAAAACATAAGCCAGCTGGAGTTGTGAACATTAAAATCACCAAGGAAAATTACCTCACTGTTAGGAAAGTTGGACTGGAGAAAGTCAAGTTGCAAAGAGAGGAAGTCAAAGAGCTCCAAGTGATTAATGGAGTTGGGAGAATGGTAGAGACAACAGATGAATTTGACACAATGAGGTAGAGAGATTTTAAGCCAGAAGATCGAAAAGAGGAGATTCCAAATTACCAAGTCTCTGATAGGGAATATTGGAATGGACATATGCACACTGTTATACTATTAGAATAAAGAATAGAACTATAAAGTGCATCATTTTATTATTTTGTTATTTTTTTTTAATATTTAAGAGTTTAGGCTAATGCAATAGCATGCCAGTGGTTTAATCCCAACAGAGGAATTTAACCAGTGGCATGCTCCCCTCAGGTTCATAATCCGAGTTGTCTGAGCCTTATACACTCAGGTAGATTTTATTCGACGATGACAATGTGTCAGATGTATTCAGGTTTTTACAACTGATTAATCTACATAGTTTTATTTAGATTGCTCTAATATTTAATATATCGTAAATGTTTTATGCCATATTTTTGTTTATGATATATTAACTAGATATACTATTTTATATTTTTACATATTTATATTTTATTACATTAGACTTGGCGCATGATAGTCTTAGATGCTGATGCGCCATTAAACTTCCAATAACCAACCAACCAACCATCATAATCTGATCGAGAGGAAGAATCCCATCAGCATTGAGCCTGCCCCTACCATTCAAGGCCTTATAACTTCAGGCAGATCACCTCGCAGGGGCCTAGTCTCAAGACACTCCAATTTTCTAGAACTTAAGCTCTTTCTTGGTAAGAGCACCCCTTTGTTCCCCTTATCAATCTTGTTGCCCTTCTCTGTACTCATTCTAGCAACTCTACATCCTTCCTAAAACGAGGCCTCCAGACCTTATTGCAGTACTCAAGGTGTGGTCTGACCATTTCCTTATACAAAGTAATAATCATCTCCTAATCCCTGCTAACAAAATTCCTATATATCATTGACAAGACCCCATGACCTGTTCTGGCATTCTGTCTGCACTGCTTCTGAGCAGTGCAGAACTTCATTTCTGACTGCACGATTAACTCAGGTCATTTTCATTTTCCACTGCCATGAGTGCAGTACCACACAGTTGGTACGTGTCTCTGAGGTTGCTGCTACCCATATGCAGTATTTTGCATTTGTCAGTGTTAAACTTCAGCTTCTCAGCCTGTCTGTTTAACTTTTCTAGATCCTGTTGCAGTAGCATACTGTCATTGCTGCCATTAACAAGCCTGCCAACCTTGGAAATCTGCAAACTTCTGCATGCAGTCATCTGTGAACTTGGACATTAAACCTGATATACCTTCATAAACATCATTAATAAATATACAAAACAACAAAGGGCCCAAAACCGACCCTGAGAAACCCCACTAATAACATTAACCCATGCAGAGCAGTGTCCATTGATTACTGCTCCCTGTCTTCTTCCACGCAACCATCCCTTTATCCATTGTAGCAAATTGCCCTTAATGCCATACCGTTCTAATTTGTACAATAGTCTTTGATGTGCAACAGTATCAAAAGCATTTCTGAAATCCAAGTATATAATATCAAAATTAATTTTTGCATCCAGTTCTTTTGTGACCACATCATAGTATCCGATCAAATTGGCCAGACAAGACTTCCCCTTAATAAACCCATGATGTGTCTGAATGATCCTGCAATTCTTCTGTAACCAGTGACCCCATTATTTTTCCCTGAATGGAAGTTAAACTAACATCTGTAATTACTTGTGTACCCTTTCATCCCCTTTGTGAATTGGGAGAATTTAAGAATCACATGTAGACACTAAAAATAGTCTGGAATATTTAATTTTACAGTGAGTGGCTACTTTATTAGGTACATCTAGCCTTTTCACGAAATGTAAGACTCCTTCGGTAATAGCATTATGTTTGTGTCTGAACTATAACGCCTTATAGTTCAGACTGCAGTCTTGTCTAGATGATCCTGCAGTGCTTTTTTAACCAGTGACTCCATTATTTTCCCTGGAACAGAAGTTAATCTAGCAGGTCTGTAATCGCTTGTGTCACCCTTTGATCCCCCTTTGTTAATTGGGGATACATTTGCATATCTGCAGTCTGTGGGGATCTCCTCAGAGTCCAAGGATGCTCTCATAATTATGACTAAAAGTTTGTTCACTTCCTTTGCCACCTCCTTTAATATAACTGGATAGATCCCACCACCCCAGGTGCCTTTCTTATGTTCAACAATTTCTCCTCCACTTTGCTCTCTGTCATTACAAAATCATTCAGCTCCCTGTTAGAGTTTAATAAGTTTCTGTCCTCCACTTCCCTACAGAATTCCTCGTGTGAATGTAGATTCAAAATACTCATTCAGTTTGTCAGCTTATCATTGACACATTCAGTTTATCATTGACAATCGAACCATCAATATCAAGTGGACCAACCTGCTTTATCTCCTTACTTCTAGAGTTTATATGAATAAAGAAGTCCTTGCTGGTTTTTTTTTTTTTTTTTTTTTTTTGCATCATTTGCGAAGGATTTCCCGTAATCTGCCTTCACTTGCTTAACCTCCTTTGTGACTTGATTACAGACTACTTATAGTCTGTAATCAAGGCCTGTGTGTTGCCTGATAATTTATATGCATCCCATGCATATTTCTTTTCTGCCACGAGTTTCACTAATTTATCTGACATCCATTTAGGCCTAAACCTTGAACAGTATTTCTTAGTTGGTAAGAAAAGCTCAGTAACTTTCAAGATTTAGAATTTGCTGTTGGTAACATCCTGAGTTGGTCCCACTCTATAGAATTTAAAAAATCTCTGATACCACTTTAGTCATCTTTACGAAAGCAAAAACCCTTCAATTTACCCCCGATGGTAGTTACATCTTTAAGTGAACCCCACATCAGTACACTGTGATCACTGCCACCTAGTGGTTCCTTTTTCTGCAAATTCTTAATGCATGAATATGTTTGTTGATAATTCCTCCATGACATGTCTCTCATTTTGCTTTTAATCATACTGGCAGCATACAGCTATTCAAACTGTATCTTATCTTTTAAAGCAATAATTTTATTTTTTAATTTACAGCTTAGGATGTGATGCTTGATAAGCTTCCTTGTGGCCACTGTTATAGCAATTATGGAAAATGAAAATCAGTTTTTTTCCCATCTCATTCTAATATTTAAGTCAAAAAATAATAACAGTAAAATGAATGCTTGCTTGCTGTCTGAGTTTGTGCTGTACATTTTGAATAACACTATGCATTATATAAATAGCAGCAGATAGTCAATTAAGAGCACCCAACAAAAGTACATCACAAAGTTTGATTTGCATCAGGAAACTGTCAATTTTTATGACACTCCGTTTAATATAGTGCTGGACTTGAGAATAATTTACAGATTTATTATCTTCCACTCCCCCCTTTGCCCATAGAAATATCCAAAATTTTGTGAATTTTTTTGAATGTTGGATTTATGAAGTTTTACTGTATTAAGAAATACATATCAATTAAAAAATTTAAATAATGAAAATCTCTCTAATGAGAGTTTGTTTATCTCAAGTGATTTCCAGATTAATATAAACAGAGACATGTTTCTTTCAAATTTTTGAAAAGTGAGGTTTGTCAGGGTCCAGTTTTATTTGTAATTTTTGGAAAATCTGTTTTTTTTTTTTTTTTTTTTTTTTTAAATTCTGCTTGAACAATGCCGAAATTTCATTTTTTCTTAATGGATTGCAGTACTTTTAAGGTTTTAATAAAAAAAAGTGAAATTTTAAAACATTGTCTTTTACTCATAAATAGGGCTTTTTCATAAATAAAACTTTCAACTTTAAATATCAGTCTACTGTCAGAATTTTACAAATAATGAGCTGCAATTCTTACTCGACATGCTCATAAATGCAGCCCGTTTTTTATATAGTTAAACTTGAAGATTAACATGAAGGGCAAGTTCTAACTTGCTTTTTTTCCATCTTTGTCTTAGTAGTTGGAAGGGTGACCACCCTGAAACACTTGGTGGTTGTATAATTATATTTTATTATTATATTATTCAATTTACTTATTTATATTTTTCTTATCATTTCATTTCATACCTTTCTTCAACCCCAACACTAGAAGTAGTAGTAGTAATGGCAAATGATGCAAGAAACCATACTTATATGGCATGAGCCAAGAAAAAAAATAACCCTGCATAGTTCACCCATCCGTTCCTTCCAAGACTTTGTCTATTTCTTCCTTGAATTTATTCAGCCCATCTCCTTCCACAACAACAGGTGGAAGTCTGTTCCAACAATCAACCACATGCTGGTTTGAAGGCAAACTTCTGCACATCTATCCTGCAATCATCCTTCCTCGACTTGAATTTATTCTCCATTTTGTGTAGTCTCGGCAAATGGAAGAATGCCATTAACACATTCAACTTGCTCAATCCAATCAAGGTTTTAAACACTTCAGTCACATTTCCTTATAGGTGCTAGTATCTCTGCAATTTGCAGAACTGAAGTGTTTCTAGGTAAGAGCACCCTTTTGTTCCCTTCACTAGTTTGGTTGCTGCAGACTAGTGAAGGGAACAAAAGGCACCCGTTCCAGCAAATCTGTATCACTTCCTGAAGTGAGACCTCCAGACCTGTATACAGTACTCAAGATACATCCTAACCATGGACAAAGGGATAATCACCTTATCTCTGCTAGCAAAGTTTCTATATATCATTGAGAAAACCCCATGAGCTGTGTTGGCAGCATGTCTGTCCTGCTCAGAGAATTTCATGTCTGACTGCACAATTACCCCCAGCTCTTTTTCATTCTCCACTACCCCGAGTATAGTACATAATGGGGGATTTTAACTTTCCAGAGGTTGACTGAAATTTTTGAGTTGGTCACTCATACACTAGCAAAAATTTTATGGATTTCTTAGATAGCATATTAGAGACAGTAGTTATGTCTTTAATTAAATTCCACATAATTACACTGTGATTGCAGCCACCCAGTGGGTCTTTTACCTTAAGATTCTTAATCCACGAGAATCACTTCTGATAATCAGATCAAGAGTATCACAGGAATCACAGTGCAATTATGGGCAATTTAATTAAAGCCATAACTGCTGTCAAGGGTAAAGGGAAAGGCTTTTGTAAAGGTGACTACAGAGGTCTCAGACAGTTTTTAAATTGTGTACAGTGGGACAACTGATGATGTTATCAACAGCAAATTCTAAATGGGAAGTATTTCAGGGAAGTAATTAAAAAAACTACTAGGCTTTTCATACCGACAACGAAATGCCGTTCAAGGCTTACCTAAATGGATGTCAGATTAACTGTTGACACACATGGCATAGAAGAAAAGTGCATTGGATACATATAAATTATCAGGTGATACAGAAGCTTTGGTAGATATAAATTATTAGGCAAGCTAAGGCAGATTATGAGAAGTCTCTGGCAAAGAATGCAAAGAACAGCAAAGAGTTCTATGCATATATTAAGAGTAGAAGGAAGGGGTTGAATCACATTGGGCTACTTGATTGATGTCTAGGTTAACTGTTGTTGACTCTGGTCAGGTTGCGGACAAATTTAATAAATATTTTGTATTTACATTCACACATGAGGAATTCTTTAGGGAAGGGGATGCCAGAAGTTTATCAAACTCTGACAAGGAACTAAATGATTTTGTGATACCTGAAAGGAAAGTGGAGAAGAAATTGTTAAGGGTGGACATAAAACAGGCACCTGGGGCAAATGGAATCTATCCACTTATATTAAGGGAGGGAGCAAACCCTTAGCTATAATTATGAAAGCATCCTTGGGTTCAGGGTAGATTCCTGGACTGGAGATGTACAAATATATCCCCAATCCATAAATTGCGATCAAAAGGTGATATGAGTAATTATAGACCTGTTAGCTTAATGTCTGTTACACACTATAATCATAGCATGGATTTGTTCATGGGCAGTCTTTTCTAACCAGTCTGCTAGGTTACTATGATGGTCAGTGACCAAGGAACTGGATGCAAAAAATAATTTTGACATCATATACTTGGATTTCAGGAAGGGTTTGATACTATTGCACGTAAAAGACTGCTGTACAAACTGAAGCAATGTGGCATTAAGGGCAAGTTACTGCTATGGATAAAGGGATGGTTAACTAAAAGAAGACAAAGAGTGGTTATCAGTGGGCACTGCTCTTTATAGACTGTTATCAGTGGAGTTCCCCAGATAGTGCCGGGTCCATTGTTGTTTTCAATATTGTAAATATGTTAAATTTCAGCTGCCATATCTCAGCACATCAACCCAATTTTTCTAGATCTTGTTGCAGTAGTTCACCCTGATCACTGTTGTAAACCAGCCTGTGTTTAACCTTTGTATCATCTGTAAACTAAGATATTAAACCTGACCTACCTTCATGTATCATTGATAAATATTGAAAATAACAATGGACCCAGCACTGAACCCTGTAGAACTCCACTAATAGCATTAGTCCACAGAGAGCAGTGCCCATTGATAACCTCTCTCTCTCTCTCTCTCTCTCTCTCTCTCTCTCTTCTTCCATTTAACTATCCTTTTATTGTAGAAGTAACTTGCCCTTAATGCCACATTGCTCCAGATGGGTGAACTTTTATTTTCTTTTATGTGCAACAGTATTAAAAGCTTTCCTGAAATCCAAGCATCATCATCGTCATCATCCGCCGTTTTCAATCCATTGCAGAAAACTTGAAGAAACTGGAAAGTTCCTCTAGGCCTCTCCAGGAACTTTCCAGTTTCTTCTGTTTTGTGCAATGGCCATCCATTTACTACCCATGAACTCAGAATTTCATCTGTCCATCTCTCTTGTTGTCTTCCAGGTTTTCTTTTAGCTTCTCTTGGGTACCATTCTGTTATTTTCTTAGTCCATCTGTCATCATGTCTTTGAGCTATGTGTCCTGCCCAAGTCCATTTCAGTTCTTTAGTTTTGATAAGAATGTCCTTTACTTGTGTTTGCTGTCTAATCCATGTGTTTCTCTTCTTATCCAATAGTCTAATTCCTAATATAATTCATTCCATTCTTTGCTATATAGTTTTCAGCTTCTCTTCCATTCTTTTGGTGGGTGCCCAAGTTTCACTTCCATAAGTCATGGTGGGGAGTGTACATTGGTTCATTATTTTACGTTTCAGACAAATTGGGATATTGCCACTCAGTATGTGACTATATTTCCTGAATGCTATTCATCCAAAATTTATTCTTCTCTTGACTTCCAGCCATTTATCATTATTACTGCTAATAACTTGTCCCAGATAAGTATGACTCCACCTTTGAATTACTGTCCTTCAATCATTATTTCCCTTTCTATGGCATACTTGTTCATCATTACATTTGTTTTAGCCATATTCATCTTTAGTCGGAAATCCTTACTAACTCTGCATAAGATCCAAGCATATGATGCCAAAATAATTTTTTGCATCCAATACCCTGGTCACTGTATCAAAGTAACCTATCAGATTAGTTAGACAAGACTGCCCCTTAACAAATCTATGCCGTGATTGCAATATAATTGTATGCCTATCCAGGTGGTCCTGAATCCAGTGATTCCATTATTTTCTCTGGAACAGACGATAAACTAATAGTTCTGTAATTACTCACGTTGCCTTTTGATCTCCCTTTATGAATTAGGGATACATTTGCACATCTCCTGTCCATAGGGGGCCTTCCTCGAATCCGAGGATGTCCTCATAATTATGGCTAAGGATTTGCTTATCTCTTTGCTGCCTCCCTTGATATTATTGGATAGATTCCATCCATTCTAGTTGCCATTTTTTATGTCCACCTTCAATAATCACTATTTTGAGGAAAATGAAAAGAAAAAAAAAAAAGGTTATTGTGTATATATATATATATGGGGGGGGGGAACCCAAGTTATTATTTAGTGAAAATTGTTTGTCTTTAATTCTAATTGTGTTTCTTTTTTGATTGTTTTGTTGACCAAATAATAGAAGGCTCATGAAGCAATCTGCACTGTAGTTCAACAAAACACAAGTTTCACTATTCTAAGCCTGTATTGACAAAACCCAAAGTTTGCTAAGGTTATTTAACTTCTGTTTGTTGCACATTTTAATGCATAGATCTGTCAATGAAATGTTATTTCTGTAGATTCAGCTATAAATTTGTTTATAATGTTATATTTGCTTAGGTTTCTTGGTCGTAGAAGAAAAAAAAGAGTGGTTACAAAAACAACACTAAATCCTTTTGCTGCTCGCAAAGCAAAACAGCAGGCTGCTTGGACAAATGTGAATGGTGGTATGTAGTTTCATAATGAAATCATTTACTTCATTCATATGTGTAGTTATTTCAATTTAATAATTATATAACTAGCTATATAGCTATATCATGTGAATATAGTTATGGATATTGGGAGGAAAGGGTAAGTACATCTCTCCCCTCCACATTTCAGAGAACAGTACTAATCAAGATAACTATATGTAAAATCTAACATTTTCAGAATTTGAATATGATAAATATAATGTATACAGTAAGGACAGATATGGCAGAAGGAGAGAATGAGAATGGGTTATATGCCTTTGTGAGGTGTATAGATTCAGGAGACATATGTAGTAGATATCACAGACTAAAAGTTTAACAGTGGCTGCAGGCAGACCACCCTTTTATGAAAGGGTGGTCTTACCAAGAAAGGCTTACGTTGTGCAAATTGCAGCATGCCTGGAGAGTAGGCACCTGCAAGGTGATCTGATTGAGGTGTATAAGGCCTTGAATGGGGAGAGCAAGCTGAATACTGATGGAATTCTTCCTATTTCTCAGATTAAGAACCTGGGGGAGCACAGTTTCAAATTGAGGAAAGACAGTTGTAGAATATATGTGTGGAAATTTTCCTTTAGCCAGTGGGTAGTTGATTGGTCGAACAGACTTCCATCTTTTGTTGTGGAAGTTGATAGCCTAAATAAATTTAAGACTGAGCTGGATAGGCATTTGGAATGAATGGAGGGCTGAAATGGGAGGGTTTTTTTTTTTTTTTTTTTTGGCTGATGCTGCATATGCTTGCTTTCTTGCATCGGATGCCTATACTAATGCTAACATGCTCACATATTGAGCCAGTATGGTGTAATATGAGCATTGGGAAAACAGAATTAAGAGTATTCTTATAGACCAGAGAATTTGATGAGTAAAATGAACATCTTTACAGACAAATAGAATGGGCTAGCAGATCACCTCTTATTTTGTGAGGAATTATTTTCCTGAGTTTGACTGGAATTTATTAGTCAATCTCATACCAGGACATTTCTGATTTTCTTTCTACATATTATGTAGCATATTAGAGATGTCACAAAGGAAAGAAATATTCTCAGTCTGGTTATCAATAAGGGTTGATTAAATATTAACCCTGCAGTGGTAGTACGTCCAAGCAAAGCAGAAATAGTGGCTGGTCATCTGACAAGTGTCTGCCTTTTAATTTCTGGAAATTTTTTTTTTTTAATTAATTATGCTTGGACATTGCCAATATTTCATTTTTTTCTTAATGGATTGTACTACTTATTGTGTGTATTTTTAAGTTTTAATAAAAAAGTTAAATTTTAAGACATGTTTTGTGTTTTACAATTTTTTTTTTGAGAAAGAAAAAAAAATATACTGAAATTTGCAGAAAAACATTTTTACCTTAAAATAAAATCGTCAGTCTCTTATTCTCTTCCATTTTCCAGTTTAAAAGACCCTTAAGTGTGTGAAATTTGAAATGTGCATATATTTCTGCTTACAGAACTCTCTGACTTAAGTAATACTTGACTTACAGAAATTTGACTTTACGTAAGTTTTTGCCGGCTGGTGCAAACTTTTGGAGGTATCGTGAAAATATCGTAATGTGAACCTAATAACACACTGTTTTTTTTTTTTTTTTTTTTGTAATTCGTTCCAAGTCCTTAGAAGAAAATTTCACTATATTACTATTTAGCTATTTATCTCTATAAAAGGTCATATTTATAATGGAAATTGTACTACCCTTTCATCGTAATAATATGTTCCCATTATAAGAATCAATTTTGAATGCTTTCGTAATATTTTTCTAAAGCACGTTTCTTGGAGGTCATCCATCCACTTTAATTGTTTTATGGTCATCCGACCATAAACCAATTAAAACAATTTGCACTTTCTGGTTATTGGGCTTTTTCTGTTAGTGCTTCTAATTATAAGTGCGTAGTAAACTCGATCTTATTGCATTTGCGATAATACCGATAACTGCAATTGTGTGGGTTTTTATGCTATTATGGTGAAATGTGTTCCCCTTCACTGAAATCTTCAATCATATAAAAAACAAATTTTTCAGAAACTTCTCTTCATTCCTGTTTACATATTACAATGATGAAGGGAAAGCGACCAACAAAAAGTGCAAGTGGTGGTAGTGCCAGGAAACGAAACAAAATTGATTTAGAAATGAAGATGAAAATGATTAAGAAGTGTGAAGCAGGACAAAATTTGTCATCTATTTAAAGGACAGTGCATGTATAAAAGAACATGACAAAGGATCAACACACTTAAGATCAACAATGATCACAAAACAGCATTCAGGTGCTATATTGAAGATGGAACAGCTGTTAATAATATGGATGGAAAATCAGATTCAGAAGTGAGTGCTCCCAAATCTAATGACCATTCAAGCAAAAGCAACAAGTATTTATAAAGATATTAAGGATAAGTATGGCAAACCCAAACCCAAGTTCACTGCAAGCAACAGGTGGTTTAATAGGTTCAAGCATCATGCTGGTTTCCATAACGTTAAAGTATGCGGTGAAGTTGCTAGTGCTGATTCTGCAGCTGTAGAGAAATTTTATGATGTGTTGGAAAAAATTACATTATTGATGAAGGCGGCTATTCAACACAGCAAATTTTTAATGTTGACGAGACTGCTCTATATTGGAAAAAAATGCCGGATCGAACATACACTGCCAAAGAGGAAAATACAATGCCAGGTTTCAAGGCATCAAAAGATAGGGCCATGCTCTTGCTTGGTTTTGCATTCTATTAGGACATCCTACGCACCTAGATGATTTCAATTCGAACACAAGAGTCATATTTCTACCACGAAACACGACTTCACTCATCCAACCTATGAATCAGGGTGTTATTTTGAATTTAAAAGCATACTATTTACGCACATTTGCTCAGGCATTGTCTGCAGTAGACAATGAGAAAAATTTTACATTAAGAGACTTTTGGAAATCTTACAATATTTACCACACCATAAGCATTAATAAGGCCTGGGCAGAAATTACTAAAAGTTGTTTAAATGGCGCATGGAAGGAAATATGCCCACAGCACGTAAAAGGCTTCGAAGGATTTGAAAAAGACGAATCATATGAAGAGGTTACAGATAAGATTGTAAAGTTTGCAGAGCTATTTCAGTTGGAGATTGATGCCAAAGATGTGAAGGAGTTAATAGAGGAAGAAGAGAAGGAATTATCTAACGAAGAACTTATTGACTTGCAGTTAGCAATAGTGAAAGAAGAAAATGCTGACGAAGCTCAAGATGAAGCAAATGAGGAGCCGAGACGCTTCATCACAAGAAAGACGGCAATGGCATTTCATGAAATTGCATCAGCAATGGCGAGGTTTGAGAAGATGGCTCCTGACAGCGAATGATTCTTAAAAGTTAACAGAGGGGTGAATGATATGCTTGCTTGCTACAAAGAAATTTACAATGAAAAGAAAAACACCACTATCCAGTCATCCATTAATATGTTCTTTTGTAAGGTTGAGCAGATGACCCCTTCTAAATCTCCACAGCCCTCAACTTCCGTAGCGGCATACTTATCAGCTGAAGACGTCGATTCTGACAACGATGCTTGAGAGGTAAAACTTACTGATGTTATGCCTGTCTCTTTTCTTTTTTTATAATTTTATAATTTTGAAATTTTTTTAAATTGCAACCTTTTGTATTTTTTCTGCGCATGAGATAAAAAATTGAATAAATACAATAAATAATTCTATTTACATGTTTTCGTCGAACATTTCTTTTTTGATTTAATCAGTTCAACAAGCACAGTTGCGAATGCTGCACAAGCATGAGGGAAATTTCGACTTACATAGCGTTCCGCGGAAGGCAACCCTTACGTAAGTCGGGGAGTTCCTATATTATGTATATAAATATTATTAAAACATTAAAAAAGCAATATTTCACACTATTAGTTATTACTTCTATTTTTAGGTTTATTTCAAATTTGGCACACTTCACAGCATGCAAAATTTAAAACTACATATTTTGCTTTCCCACAGTGTTAGTACTCATCTTGAAAGAATATCAGGTTTTGTGCTTCCACAATAATAAATCTTTCAAAAACAACTAAGACTATAGATGTTTATTGAACTAGTGGGAGAAGAAAAACAAGTAATTTGAAATTATAATTAAACAGTGTTAGCGCTTGTCCAGTATTGTGGCATTCTTCCAGCACAAAGTCAAATAGCTACAAAGACAGTCACAGGCCACTTAACAGGTTTTTGTGTATACTTTTTCCACAAGAACTGTAAGAAAATCACTATGAAAAATAATTTTAGTAAAAGTGTGAGTATATTTAGGTAGGTAGAAAAAATTCCACATTTTTAATCATTGATTGCAGGTTAATGGGGGTGGGGGGGATTACCATGATCTTAAACATCTGAATTGTTTTCAGTGGGAACAGATGGTAATTTTAACAAATATAAATGTTAAGTGAGATACGTTCTATGAAGTTATTCTGGAAGCAACTCAGCTTTTTGTACGTACAAAAGAATATAAAAAGGTATAGCTCAAAATAAATAATAAATGTAAAAAGAATCTAATGATATAAGGGGCAGAGAAAAAAGATGCATAGGTTTATTATTGCTTTTTTGACAATTTGATCTATAGCTTTTACAGACAAATAGAATGTGCCCTTAATCTTACAGTAAATATAAATTAGTCTGTAATAAAATTAGGGCACATGTCAATGCAGATTATGAAAAATCCTTAGTAAAGATTGAAAACTTATGATAGCAGCAAGGAATACTCTTGCTTGCTTATGTTAGTAATAAAAGAAAGGAAACAACCATATTAACCCACTTTATATTTATGATTTTATATTGATGACAACAGTATCATTGATCTGGAACTGGTTACTGATAAGCTTAATAAATACTTGTCATCCACATTTACACAAGTGAAGAAGCCTTTAAACTTGAGGATACCAGTTGTGTAGCTAATAGTAACTGCGAGTTGAATGATTTTATGATAACTGTAAAAGGACCAGAAGCAAAGTTATTACAAGGAAAAGGAGAACAAGACACTTGGAGCAGACAGAATCTATCCAGTTATATTGAAAGAAGCAACAAAAGATGTTTTTTTCTTTTTTCCTTCCACAAAACCCCCAAACTCTAGAGGTATTAGAACTAATTGTACTTACCGTGCATGGATTGAAGGTTGAGTAGATGAAAGAGGATATTTGTTGACATTAGACTTGAAAGTCTGTAGATTGTAATTTTCAGTTAATATGTATGATAGAAGGTTGTTACAGAAAACGGAAGTTGAATGAATAAGTGACGAAGAAGAAATGTTAGTTCTGTGAGCTTGAAGTTGGACAATAAAAGAATGTTGACTGGTTGCAGCATGTGTTCGGACTGCTTTGAGAGAGAGAGAGAGAGAGAGAGAGAGAGAGAGAGAGAGAGAGAGAGAGAGAGAGAGAGAGCAGGAATTATAGAAGCCAATTCAGAAGAACAGTGCCAATGGAAGTATCTGTAGAAAAGGCATGCAGTAGAGACAGAATGTCTATGAGACAGAAGGTGGAGAGAGAGAGAGAGAGAGAGAGAGAGAGAGAGACTGTTCGAGATGAGTCATTAATGAACCTAAACCACTTTTGAATGGAATCTTGAAGAGAGAGAGAGAGAGAGACACACACAGAGGTTTTTGGGGCACTGCCCAGATGTGTGAACAATATTCCATGGCAGGGTGGATTTGTGATTTATAGAATGAACAGCTGTTTGGAAGAAAAGTAATGTCAAGAACGAAAGAGAAAACCCTGTTTTTTTAGATGCAGAGGAAGCATATTTGTAATGTGCTTATGCCAAGAGAGATTATAAGTCAGGGTAATCCCAATAGAGGTATATGATCTTGCCTAGAAATCAGTGTCATTGAAGATAAGCATAGGAGCAGAAGAATCCTTTTTTGTGAGATATAAGACAAGATAGAAATCCACTAAGTTATCTTTGCCCCACTGGAGAATTACCTGGAGATCAGCATTTAAGCATTTGGTAGTGGATGTTTGAGAAGTTTAAGCTGTTTGTGCAGGGCAAGATTTTTTACACTGGAAGGTGAAATACAATGTGCTATCATAAGAAAAACTATGGATAGGATTTCTGTTCAATGGAAGGAGGTCATTAATATACAAGAGGAAAAAGAGTGGGAGAAAGAACTGAACCTTGAGGAACACCAGCATTAGTGGAGCAGTTAGAAGACAGAGAGCCATTTACCATCATCCACGGTGAGCAGTCAGAGAGAAAATTGGATACCCAATTACAAAAAACAATTGCAAACCATAAGATGGACACTTATTTAGAAGACCTTATGCAAAACCTGGTCAAAAGCCTTAGAAATGTCAAGAGCAACTGCTTGAGTTTCACCAAACTTCTGCATTGAATTTGCCCATACATGGATAACATAACAGCATAAAGGGAAAATCATGTTTACTGGGTTGAAATCTGAGTTACTATTTTGATGAGGTCACTCATGAGCTGGATTTCGGGAATAATTTTGACATTGTTTATTTAGATTTCAGCAAAGCATTTTACTCAATCCCTCATGAGCGGTTGCTTTATACGTGGGAACACATTGAATCACAGGGAAAATCCTTAGATGGATGGCCAAAAAAAAACCACCCCCTTCCCGTTTCATCCATACACTTGCTGGCTAAAGGCAAATTTTCGCACATCTGTAATCAAGTCACAAAGCAGGCTGGGCAAGCGAAGGCAGATTACGAGAAATCATTGACAAACGATGATTAGAAAAACAGTAATTACTCCTTTACTTATATAAACTGTAGAAGAAAGGGCATGAATCAGGTTAGTCCACTTGATATTGATGGTTCGACTGTTGATGATTCTGCTCAGATAGCTAACAAACTGAATGAGTATTTTGCATCTCCATTCACACATGAGAAATTCTGTAGGGAAATGGAGGGCAGAAGATTATTAAACTCTAACAGGGAGCTTAATAACTTTGTAATAACAGAGCAAAGTGAATGAGAAATTGTTGAAGTTAAACATATGAAAGACACCTGGGGTTGATGGGATCTATCCAGTTATATTAAAGGAGACAGCAAAAGAAGTTAGGAAACCCTTAATAATTATGAGAGCATTCTTGGATTCAGGGGGAAGACCACATGAACTAGAGATGTGCAAATGTATCCCCAATTCACAAAGGGGGAATCAAAGGGTGACATGAGTAATTACAGACCTGTTAGTTTTTATCTTCTGTTCTTGGGAAATTAATGCAGTCACTGGTTAAAGCAGCATTGCAGGATCATCTAGACAATACATTTTAGTCCTTGAGGTTGTCATAGACATTCTCTCAGTTATGCCAGACAAGCTGTACTTGCTACCTGGGAGTCTAAAACGCTGATGGAACTGATATTCGCGTGACACTCAAATCAAGTGGACCCAATTTCTGGACGGTCTGTAACAGCCAAATCCTCTGCTTGAACCTTCATGATGGTGGTACTCTTAGTAATCCTGGATATAACCCACAAGCACGAGCACACTGTGGGTGGCGCCCACACCACATGGAGGAACGTTGCCCCTCTGTGTTTCCAGGCAATACTAGTGGTAGATGACTCTCATCAACTGGTGAAATACCACCACTTTGCTTATTGGAGGCTTGAAGTGGTGGAACTCATGTTTAGTCTCCTGAACTAAGTTCCGGTCAACCCTTCCCCATCTCTTCCATCATGCAGTATGATAACTTTTGAGGTTATGATGGACATCATGGTGAGATTCAATATTCCTTAAATTTCGAGGGTACAGCTCTAAATCAGTGTTTGCAGGCCGGCTACTAGTTAGTACACCGGACCAAACCTATTAGTAACTCTTTAGGAGGCTTCTGGATCAGCTAGTGTATAATCTTGCTACCTCTACTCTGCCAGGTATTGACTGGAGGGAGTCAGAGTGGTGTGTATGCAGGGGGCGTTGTCGAGGCCACGTTATGTCAAGGATCTGGGTATATTCTTACCATGTTATATGCTATATCCAAAAAATTCATTACTTCATACAGCATGTCCCACCCACTTTTTCTTACTATTGAATACACCATGAATTGTCAAACTAATAGAGTAAACTTATCTGCAAAAAGATCTAATCTTCCCAAACTTTAGCAGTAGTAGAGGCATATGATGCAAGAAAGCAAGCTTATGCAGCACATCCTAGTTCATTTCACAAATATTCGTGGTCTCAATTCTAATCTCAACAATGTCCATTTCCACTTGTAGTCTGCCAAACCCTATGTACTTTTTCTTAAAGAATTTCAGTTATTGGTTGATTCAACCACTGCTCATCTCCTTTGCCCAAATTATTTGCAGTATGATTCCTTTCACCTCAAAGGTGGTACTTGTGCATATGTCCGTTCCAATATTCCCTGTCAGAGATTTGGTAAAACTTGGAATCTCCTCTTTTCGATCTTCTCTGGTTTAAAATCTCTCTACCTCATTGTCAAATTCATCTGTTGTCTCTACCGTTCTCCCAACTCCACTAATCACTTGTAGCTCTTTGACTTTCTCCAGTCCAACTTTCCTAACAGTGAGGTAATTTTCCTTGGTGATTATAATCTTAGAGGGGAACAGGTATCCTGTGTGTTATCAGACACTCAGCCTAAAACACTGATGGATCCAATATCTCTCTATTACAGAAGATTTAGGAGAAGTCCGGTTGGCCTGCCTCCCTAAAATCCACTCATGCACACCTTCTCGATGGTGAGCCCTGTTACGTCACTTAGGTGGCAACGAACGTGCAGAGTGGTTCTCTTCAAGACGCCTGGTCAGCGTGAAGAGGAAAAGACCAATCCCTCCAGCAGTGAGAGCACAACAATACAAATGGCCCTCAGTCCCCAGCAGCTTTCACTCTCCCTCTTACGGCAGCGAGAGGATCATAGTGGAAGAGAGGGTGCTAAGAATCTCTGGGTACGACCAGGCTGCCATGCACGGAAATTGAACTTGGCCTGTCATAACGTACGATCACTCATCGGTGAAGACAGGATATTAGAGCTGGAAAAGGAATTAAAAAATGTGAATTGGAATATCATCGGTTTGGCTGAAACAAGAAGAAGAAATGAATCACTTATAAGTTTATCAAGTGGAAATCTGCTGTACACCAATGGAAACAGTGAAAAGAGTGAAGGTGGAGTTGGGTTTCTGGTCCATAAAGATTTTAAAAACAACATTTTGGAATTCAAAAGTACATCACCAAGGGTGTCAAGACTAATACTCAAGATTTCTAAGAGGTACAAGCTAAAGATTGTAATGATTTATGCACCAACATCGAGCCATGATGATGAAGAGGTTGAAGACATGTACACTGAAATTGAGAGTCTTCTAGATGAGCAGAAAACCCACTACACTATTATTATGGGGGACTTCAATGCTAAGGTTGGAAAAAGGCAAAACAGTGCAGAAAGAGGAACTATAGGAAATTTTGGAATTGGTGAAAGAAATAAAAGAGGTGAAAGACTTGTGGAATTTGCAGAATCTCAAGGAATGTCAGTAATGAACACTTTTTTCAAGAAAAGGGTGAACAGAAAGTGGACATGGAAGAGTCCAAATGGATTAACAACTAATGAAATCGACTTCATCCTCACTAACAGAAGATATATTGTGAATGATGTTACCGTCCTGAATAAGGTAAATGTTGGAAGTGATCACAGAATGGTAAGATGTACACTTGATATAGACATAGGAAAGGAAAGGAAAAAACTGACTCGAGTAAATAATACAAAGGTCTTTGAAATAACAGAGGAGGAGAAAAAGCAGTATGTACTGGAACTTAAAAACAAGTTTGAGCTTCTGCAGACTGCTCAGGACCAAGATATCGACGAGGAATATTACAACTTTCTGAAAGTGATAAAGCCCAAGAAACCTATAGGGAAACAGAAATCCAAAGAAGAAAAAATTAGTCAAGAAACACTTGTCATGATGAACCAAAGACGACAAATGAAGAGCAAGAAAAACACTGCCAGGGAGAAAATTGAGTATACTGAGTTATGCAAAGCCATTAGAAAGAGACTCAGAGAGGACATAAGAAGATTTAACACAAGAAAAGTAGAACAAGCATTAAGGGAAAACAAAGGATTTAAATCAGCAGCCATGAGCAGTAATACAGAAAGACAAATGATACTGAAACTGAAGAATAGCAATGGTGTACTTAGAAACAGCAGAGAAGGCGTAATTCAAATAGCAGCAGACTACTATAGAGAATTATACAAGGAGCGAGGGAATGATACCAGCAGTGGGGAAGATGGATTGCAAAGTAGCAACACATACGACATACCCGATATTCTTCCTGATGAGGTAGAACATGCATTGAAGAAAATGAAGAATCGGAAAGCCCCGGGGGAAGATGAAGTTACTGTAGAGTTGTTAAAATTGGGAGGAAGAGACATAACACAAAAACTGGCAAGGCTGTTCACAAAGTGCATTAGAAAAGGTGTGATGCCTAAGCAGTGGAATAATGCAATCATAGTTTTGCTGCATAAGAAAGGAGATAAATCAGAAATTGGAAATTATAGACCAATTACCTTGTTATCCCATATCTACAAGTTGTTCACAAGGGTCATTACTAACAGATTAGAAAGAATACTTGATGAGAATCAACCGAAAGAGCAAGCTGGCTTTAGGACAGGATTCTCAACTATGGATCACCTTCACGTAATATCACAGCTAATGGAGAAAGCAAATGAATATAAAACACCATTATGCCTGGCATTTGTGGATTATGAAAAGGCATTTGACTCCATACAGCATAAGGCAATGTTTCGGGCACTGGAAAGACAAGGCATAGATACTCCATATATTATGATTTTGAAGAAAATATATGAGAGTGCTACATCCTTTATTAGACTAGACAAAGACAGTAGCAAATTTAAAATCGAGAAAGGAGTTCGACAAGGAGACACAATATCTCCGAAGCTGTTTACTGCTGCCCTTGAGGAAGCTTTCAGAAGATTAGACTGGTCGCAGAAAGGAGTCAATGTGAACGGAGAGTACCTAAACCATTTACGATTTGCAGATGACATTGTGGTCATAAGCCACGATCCCAAAGAATTAGATGAAAATCTTAATCAGTTATGCACAGTTAGTAAGGATTTTGGACTAAAGATGAATATGGCTAAAACAAAAGTAATGATGAACAAGTATGCCACGGAAAGGGAAATAATGATTGAAGGAGCAGTAATTGAAAAGGTGGAGTCATATACTTATCTGGGACAAGTTATTAGCTGTAATAATGATAAATGGCTGGAAGTCAAGAGAAGAATAAATTTTGGATGGATAGCATTCAGGAAATATAGTCACATACTGAAGAGCAATATCCCAGTTTGTCTGAAACGTAAAATAATGAATCAATGTATACTCCCCACCATGACTTATGGAAGTGAAACTTGGGCACTCACCAAAAGAATGGAAGAGAAGCTAAGAACTACACAGCGAAGAATGGAACGAATTATATTGGGAATTAGAATGTTAGATAAGAAGAGAAACACATGGATTAGGCAGCAAACTCAAGTAAAGGACATTCTTATCAAAACTAAAGAACTAAAATGGTCTTGGGCAGGACACATAGCTCGAAGACATGATGACAGATGGACTAAGAAAATAACAGAATGGTACCCAAGAGGAGCTAGAAGAAAACCTGGAAGACAAAGGCAGAGATGGATAGATGAAATTCATGAGTTTTTGAGTAGTAAATGGATGGCCAGTGCTCAAAACAGAAGGAACTGGAAAGTTGCTGGAGAGGCCTTCATCCTGCAGTGGATTGAAAATGGCTGATGATGATGATGATTATAATGTTCACAACTCCAGCTGGCTTCCGTTTTCTAGTCACACCAACCCAGCTGGTCGAGATGCTGAGGCTTGCACAGCATCACATTATAACAACCTTGCACAGATTGTTCATTTACCAACAAGAATACCGGACACTCCTAACCATACAGCCAATATGCTTGATCTTTTTCTCACAAACAACCCTTCTAAGTACACGTTCGAAGTGTGTGGTCTTTTAGACACCTCAGATCACAACTTGGTGATTCTCTCTTCTCCAATGGAACCTTTATCTTATGGCTGTTCCCAACCTCATGTTGTTTGGCATTACAAGAATGCAAAATGGGATGACCTGTGCGATTTCTTTTGCTTGGTCGGATTACTGTTTCAAAACTTCTGATGTCAAAGTTTGCTCAGATCATGTCAGTGAAATTATTCTTGCAGGAATGGAATCCCTTGTCCCACACTCCACTTTAAAATCTCGTCCTTTATCTAAACCTTTGTTTTACAATAAATGTGCTAAAGCTGTTCAAGAGAAGAATGTTGCATATCGTAATTTGCTTGTTTCCAATTCTTCAGTTTCATTTTCTGCCTACACCAAAGCTCGCAACAAATGTAAAGCAGTTATTAATCAGTCCAAACTAGAGTTTGAACAGGCTAAGAGTAGAAAACTTGTTTCTTGCAGTAGTGGTAGCCGAGCATTCTGGTCTCTTGCCAAAGCTGTTGGCCGCAACTTTTGCCCATCTCTGTTCCCACCTCTGTCAAAACCAAATGGCTCTGTTGTCACTTCAGCCAAGGATAAAGCTAACCTGATAGCATCCCATTTTTCTTCCAACTCATGTATTAATGATCCCGGTAAAACACCTCCCACCATTCCCAACACACTCCATTCAATGCCTCTGTGGTCTTCCATAAAAAGGATGTCAGAAGGAATTTTACGAATCTTTATGCTAAGAAAGCTCCAGGTCCTGATAGTATTTCTCCACTTGTTCTCAAAACCTGTGCTCCTGAACTTATTCCTGTTCTTTGCCTCCTTTTTTCACTTTCTTATTCAAAAGGTGTTTTTCCTTCTGCTTGGAAATTTGCTCAACTGTTTTTAGTAATTGGCTATCCAGTTTTCTCTGTGATCACTCACTGAGGGCAATGGTAGATGTCTCTCTGTCTTCTAACTTCTCCACTAATACTGGTGTCACCCAAGGTTCAGTTCTTTCCCCCACTCTTTTCCTCTTTTATATTAATGACCTTTTTCCATTGACTGGAAATCCTATCCATAGTTTTGCCGATGATAGCACATTGCATTCCACTTTTCATTTTCAGAAACCTTGCCCCTCAATCAGCTTCATCTTCTCGAATATTCACCACCAATTCCTTAAATGCCGATCTCCAGGTAATTCTTCAGTGGGGCAAAGACACCTTAGTTGATTTCAATCCTTCTATAACTTAGTTTTGTCTTACATCTTGCAAAAAGGATTTTTCTGCTCGTATGCTTATCTTTGGTGACACTTTGATTTTTAGGCAATCTGTTTTAGGGATTACCCTGACTTTTAATCTCTCTTGGCATAAGCACATTACAAATATTGTTTCATCTGCATCTAAAAAAATTGGTTTTCTCTTTCCCTCTCGCTTTTACTTTTCTTCCAAACAGCTGTTCACTCGGTACAAATCGCAAATCTGCCCTGACATGGAATATTGTTCCCACATCTGGGGTGGTGCCCTCAAAACCTCTCTCAGGCTTCTTGATTCCATTCAGAAGAGGGCAGTTAGGTTAATTAATGACTCCTCTCTAACAGAATCTCTTCACTCACAGTCTCATAAACAGTACTGTTTCTGCTGCATGCCTTTTCTACAAATACTCCTATGGATGCTGTTCTTCTGAATTGGCTTCTATAATTCCCACTCTCTCTTTCAAAACAGTCCAAACATGTCTTCCACCAGCCAACATCCATTTACTGTCCAACTTCAAACTCTCAGAATTAACTTTTAATCTTCCTTGTTTATTCATTCAATTGCCGTTTTCTAGAACAACTTTCCTTCCTATGTCTTTCCTGAAAATTACAATCTACAGAAGTTCAAGTCTAATGTCAACAAATATCTTCTCTCATCCTCTCAACCTCCAACCCAAGCACGGTACTAAATACTATAGGTTCTAATACCTCTCGTGTTTGGGGTTTTCATAAGACTGCAGTAATAATTCAGAAACAGCATGGGTTTGTTAAGGGAAAGTCTTGTCTGATAAATTTGATTGGATACTATAATATGGTTACAAAAGACTGAATGGAAAAAAAAATTTTGATATTATATACTTGGATGTCAGGAAAGCTTTTGATACTGTTGAACGTGAGAGACTATTGTACAAATTTGAGCATTATGGTGTTAAGGGCAAGTTGCTACCATGGATAAAAGGGTGGTTGAGTGGGAGAAGACGGAGTGGTAATCAATGGACACTGCCTTCGTGACATACTGTTGTTTTGTGTATTTATCAATGATATTGATGAATGTATATCAAGCTTAATGTCTAGTTTTGCAGATGATAAAGGTTAGTAGGGTTGTTAATGACTTTAATGGCATATGGCAGTGTGCAACAGGATCTGGAAACGTTGGGCAGATGGGCTGAGAAGTGGCAACTGAAGTTTAGCAAATGCGAAGTTCTGCATATGGGTAAAAGTAACCCCAAAGAAACGTACCGTGTGGTAGTACACTTAGGGTGGTAGATAATGAAAAAGACCTGGGACTAATTGTCCAGTCAGATGTGAAGTTTTCTGACAGTGCAGACAGGCTTCCAGAGCAGGTCATGGAATCTTGTCAATGATATACAGGCATGATATACTACATTTTGCTAGCATGGAAAAGGAAGTGATTATCCCTCTGTGTAAGGGAATGGAATGGCCATGCCTTTAATACTGCATACAGATCTGGAGGCCTCATTTTGGGAAGGATGTAGAGTTGCTTCAGTGAGTACAGAGAATGGCAACAAGATTGGTCAGGGGAACGAAGGGGTCCTCTTACCAAGAAAGGCTTAAGTTCTAAAAATTGCTGCGTTTAGAGTCTTGTGCACCTATGAGGTGATCTGATTGAGGCGTATAAGGCCTTGAATGGGTTCAGCAGGCTCAATTCTGATGGGATTCTTCCTCTTGCTCCAATTATGAACCTGAGTGGGCATAAGTTCAAATTGAGGAAAGACAGTTGTAGAATTGATATGTGGAAATTTGCTTTTAGCCAGCAAGTGGCTGGCTAAAAGCAAATGCTTGTTCCAGCAACCAATTGATTGCTTGAACAAGCTTCCATCTGTCATTGGGGAAGTTGATAGCTTAAATAAATTCAAGTTGGAACTGGATAAATATTTAGAGGGAATGGTGTGAAATGTTTTTTTTTGGCTGGGAATACATAAGCTTTTTCTTGTGTCATATGCCTCTACTATTATTACCATTTTAAAGATTTTTTAAAGTTATTCAACAAGCAGTTGCAGTTGAGTATATTAAAAATATTGTAAAATTTCCTCTTCTTTGTGGTAAGTTAACCAAGATACTAGAAGAGAAATAGTACCTATGATTATGAAATATAGAAATCAAAGAGAACAGATGGCAGAGCTGATGGAGCTGATCACTGTTGAAGGACAAGTGCCCTGCTATAGATCTTCCCATTATCGCTTTAGTAAAGAAACTGATTAAAAGAAGAATAAAGTCATGTACTCTTCTTCCCATAGAGGAAAGACACACAACTTTGGACAAAATAATTGGCTGAGAATGATGCAGAAATCTAAGGTAGAAAAGCGACTACATGATATTCTATTAACAGTAGAAATCAGGCATTTATATAGCAGCAATAGATTGCAATAGTAGTGAACCTCCTGGGGGTTACTGGCCAAATAAGAAAAGAGTTTCAGAATAGGACAGTATATTGCCATGTGCTATGATGCTGTTAAGTTCTGACTGTACATATGTTGATGTTGCAGCTGGTCTTGCAGCATTACAGTTAATCAGGAGATGGAATGCTGAACATCCTTTAAGTGTTTACTTGAAAGATAAAAATTATGATAGTCTTCATTCTGAGTTAGAAGTGCTGCATGTAGCTGTTGTGGGTTCCAACATTAATTATAATTGTGGAACTTGCATATTATGGAAGCAGTCATTTTACAATGGATGAGAAATGGTGAGATAATAAAATGACAAGAATCTGCCATCCTATCTCCATTGGCTGATGTTTGTTTCTTCTCTTCACTTTCCTTTCAACCCTTCTTGATTAGACTGGGGTTCGAGCCCATCACCACCAAATACAGAGGATGCGGAAAGGTCAGGGAATGACCACGCATATCCCAGAGCAATATGGCCTTAGTTGCTAATGCTCCTAAAAAAAAACCAAATAACAAACAATCCTTTCCACCATTCACCCCCTTATCCCTCTTCTTTCCTTTTTCACTGTCCACAATCAGCATTAGTTTGGTTCTAGTGCATGCACATATGGCACATGTTATACTACTGCAGGATTTAAGGAGTGTGTTTCTTGCTTAAGTTGATAAAGGAACACATTTGCTCCGAAAGCCACTTGGTGTATATTTGTTTTAACATTCATAGTCATTATATATTTTATTGCTCTTTGTGTATTTATTTCTGGTATTTGTTGTATATAGTATTTTAAGTTTCTGTATGTTTTCTTCTTTTATTAAATTTATTTTTTTTTCTTAATTCTCTCTGTATATTTTTTATTAAAGTTTTATTTTAACAATTCATCGATTGTAGCAATATTTATTTCCAGTGTGCTCATTCCTGATGCTCAAGGCCTTTTTGCTAATAAATGAGAAAATATTTTTAAGTCTAAATTTTGTCATGTGCAAATTGAAATAATACCATCCATATATATACAGTAAAATTATGATATTTGATAATAAATAAATAATAAGATAATCACATATATAAAATGGCTGATGCTGCTGACTGCCAACCAAGTAAGCTTCCAATGTATTTACCATGCTCAGATTATATACATTAATCTTTACTTAACTCACTGTGCATTATAAAAAAAAGTCATTAATTAATTAAAAATTGTTTACTTAAAATACTATTCTCTAAAAGCGTATTTTTATATATATATATATCGGTTCGCCTTTGCGACGATTTGTCTAGTGATTCCATGACCATTATTGGCCTCGTGGTCCTCCGTGGATATGGGGCATAATGGTCAGTCTATTATTATGATAATTTGTTTTCTTTTAGTAGTTCGTTTTAGTCCCTTTTTTGGTGATATTTCACGTCTCTCAGAACTGGTATCTTACAAGGGGGGGTGCCACTGAATTATTATGTAATTGGCTTTATTTTAAATTTAAAATGGTTTTATTAATTGGACTGAACTCTAAATTATTTGGGGACTTTCGGCTATAGCTTCTGTCTTGTTACCTTTACTTTTCCCCCTCCCTGTTGATTTAATTTTTATGTTAATTTTCGCTCTACAGTTTTGCCATGTTTACTGGCTTATGTATTAATTTATTTTTGTTTTTATATGAATTATCTGTTATATATATATATATATATATATATATTGGAATTGTGCCGAAAGACATTTAGGTTTAAATATTAAATGGCGTAAGTATTGTAAATATTGGCTCCAGCGTTAATGCTATTGTCTGTGGGCAATTAGACATTACACATGCATGGGTTGTATATGTACTTAACTTATTTATACATTTTTGCTTTTAAATTGTACTACTTGGGAGCATCAGGTTTGTAGTGACCCCAACCAACCTGCTAGTTATATTTAAACCTAGCCCTGGTATGGATAGCATACCATACCAAGGCTAGGTTTAAATATAACTAGCGGGTTGGTTGGAGTCACTACAAACCTCATGCTCTTAAGTAGTACAACAATTTAAAAACAAAAATGTGTAAATAAGTTAAGTATATATATTAATTATAATAAGATTAATTATAAGATTATTACATATTTGTATACATACAACTACTTATGAATACACATGTCTACCATAGCATGGACAGGAAATCACACTCCCAGATAACCTGAGCACTAACTTTATATTTCTCAGTCGTATACTGTTCACTCTTCTAAAACTAAAATTTTCCACACTCTGGGCTATTAGTATAATATGAGGGCAGTGTCTATTTCTATCCCAGTTACTTACCTAATTTTGCCTCCTGTTAGCTAAACCGCTATACATTTGCTTATAACCACAAAACACAACGTGCACACAAAAATATAAATATATATAAGATATACACAAATACAGAAAACATCTACAGAAACCCCATAAATAACACAAACAAATATATGTATGTGTGTGTGTGTGTGTGTGTGTGTGTGTGTGTGTGTGTGTGTGTATATATATATATATATATATATATATATATATATAATCAAGAATAATGGTATTGAGAAGCTAATTAATATAGGGGGGGACATGTGCCTGAACTAAAAAAGATAACATAACTTATGGATCAGGGACACTGCGTTAGCAAAACGTACCCAACAGCCATAATATATAAAATATTTTATGTATAAAATATTGTAAATAGAACACATGAAGGAGATTTTATTGAGTTAAATCTAATGAATATACGGTATACACTGGGAGCAATATATGGTATGAAAAAAGGGGTAAGAAATGGACCGGAAATTAAAAATAAAGATAAGAATTGAAAAAGCGACCAAGATGAAATAACATTGCGGTGTCTTTCACAATTTTAGTGTCATCATCAGAGGTCATCCACCGAAATTATGAAAAAGACAGTAATGTTCTTGTTTCTGTTTCCGACATGCTCTGTATGCTATGGTGCACGTGTATAGTAGCCATGTGTTACGAAGGCAAATTTAGATTTTGAATTTTGCAGTAAGATTATAAGGTAAAGTACCAATAAAGTGGTTATGATACTTGGTGCATATAGATCATGGATGACCTTACAGAAGCAAGTGAAAAGAATTGAAAAAACTGGATAGACTAAAGTAAGGAATATCGCAATAGCGGGACATTACTTTCTAACTTTACCCAATCTATTTTTTGCCCTAACAAAGTTTAGCTGCTTTTATTGCTACTTTGTCAGCTATTATATTTCTTAACTATGCTGGGCAGTTTGGACATCATGTATTTAACCTAGCTCATCATCACCACCACCCATTTCATTTCTGTCTATACAGTCATTATCACGACTCATTTCATTTCAATCTATACAGACTTTTTTAATTTTTTTTTTTTTTTTCCCACACCTAACGCTAGGAGTCGCTAGTGCACCCACACATAAATATACCGTCACCCCACCATCTTGGTCTTTTGGTCAGTTTTACAAAGTAACGGTAAGTCCCTTTCTTCCTGTCTACCGATATTCCTTACTTTAGTCTATCCAGTTTTTTCACTTGCTTCTGTAAGGTCATCCATGATCTGTATGCACCACGTATCATAACCACTTTTATTGGCACTTTACCTTTATAATCTTACTGCAAAATTCAAAATCTAAATTTGCCTTCGTAACACGTGCACCAGAGCATGTCGGAAACAGAAGCAAGAACGTTGCTGTCTTTTTCATATCGGTGGATGACCTCTGATGATGACACTAAAATTGTGAAAGAAACTGCAATGTTATTTCATCTTGGCCGCTTTTTCAATTCTTATCTTTATTTTAATTTCCGGTCCATTTTTTTTCCCCCCTTTTTCATACCATATATCGCTCCCAGTGTATACCGTATATTCATTAGATTTAATTTAATAAAATCTCCTTCACGCGTTCTACTTTAGCATTAGCGTTAGTAGAGGCATATGATGCAAGAAAGCAAGCTTATTCAGCATCAGCCAAAAAAACACACCACTCCCATTTCACCCCTCCGTTCGTTCGAAATACCTGTCCAGTTGAGCCTTAAACTTATTTAGGTTATCAACTTCCACGACAAGGGATGGAAGTCTATTCCACCAACCAACCACCCGCTGGCTAAAGGCAAATTTCCTCACGTCTATCCTACATCTGTCCTTTCTCAATTTGAATTTATGCCCTCTCAGGTGATTATTCTGAGCAAGAGGAAGAATCCCATTGGCATTGAGCATGCTCAAACCATTCAAAGCCTTATACACCTCTATCAGATCACCTCGCTGGTGCCTAGTCTCCAGACTCTGTAATTTGCAAAACTTAAGCCTTTCTTTGTAAGAGCAACTCTTTGTTCCATTCACTAATCTTGTTGCCCTTCCAGGGCAACAAGATTATGTACCCGTTCCAGCAGCTCTGCATCCTTCTTGAAATGAGGCTTCCAGACCTGTATACAGTACTCAAGATGTGGCCTAACCATTGCCTTATACAAGGGAATAATCACCTCCTTATCCCTGCTAGAAAAATTCCTGTATATCATTGACAAGACACCATGAGCTACTCTTGCAGCTCGTCTGCACTGCTCAGAGAACTTCATATCTGCCTGCACAATTACCCCCAGGTCCTTTTCATTCTCCACCACTGTCAGTGTAGTACCGCAGAGTTGATACGTTGCTCTGGGGTTACTGTTTCCCATATGTAGTACTTTACATTTGTCAATGTTAAACTTCATTTGCCACCTCTCAGCCCATCTGTTCAACCTTTCTAGATCCTGTTGCAGCAGCATAGCATCAGTAGTGTCCTTAACAACCCTGCCAACCTTTGTATCATCTGCAAACTTGGACATTAAACTTGATATACCATCATCAATACTATTCATAAACACCGAAAACAACAACGGACCCAACACTGAACTCTGAGGAACTCCACTAATAACATTAGTCCACGTTGAGCAGTGTCCATTGATTACCACTCTCTGTCTTCTGCCACTCGACCATCCCCTTATCCATAGCAGCAATTTGCCTCCAATGCCACACTGCTCCAATTTGTGCAGCAGTCTTCCATGTGCAACAGTATCAAAAGCCTTTCTAAGATCCAAATATATAATATCAAAGTTATTCCCTGCATCCAGGCGCCTCCGTAGCCAGGTGGGAAGGAGCAGCAGTGCGTAGCACACGCTTCTTGATTAGACCGGGGTTCGAGCCCGTCACAACCAAATACGGAGAATGCGGAAAGGTCAGGGAATGACCACCGCATATCCCGGAGCAATATGGCCTTAGTTGCTAATGCTCCTAAAAAAAAAAACCAAACCAAAAAAACCAAACCCTGCATCCAGTTCTTTTGTGACTACATCATAGTATCCAATCAAATTGGTCAGGCAAGACCTGCCCTTAACAAAACCATGCTACGTCTGAGCTATAACTGAATTCTTGTCTAGATGATCCTGCAGTGCTTCTTTAACCAGTGCCTCCATTAATTTTCCTGGAACAGAAGTTAAACTAACAGGTCTATAATTACTTGTCAGCCTTTGATCCTCCTTTGTGAATTGGGGTTACATTTGCACATCTCCAGTCTATGTGTACCTCCCCTGAGTCGAAAGAAGCTCTCATAATTATGGCTAGGGGTTTGCTTACTTCCTTTGCTGCCTCCTTTAATATAACTGGATAGATCCCATCCACCCCGGGTGCCTTTTTTATGTTTATCCTCAACAATCTCTCCTCCACTTTCCTCTCAGTTATTACAAAATCATCTAGCTCACTGCCAATGTCTACTTTACCTACGTCATTCTCCTTCCTGAATAACTCCTCATGCGTGAATGTAGATGCAAAATACTCGTTTAGATTGTTAGCCACCTGAGCAGGATCCTCAACTGTTGAACCATCAATATCCAGTGGACCAATCTGATTCATCCCTTTCCTTCTTGAGTTTAAATAGGTAAAGAACTCTTTTCTGTTTTTCTTTGCATCCTTTGCCAAAGATTTTTCGTAGTCTGCCTTTGCCTGCCTAATCTCCTTTATGACTTGGTTACAGACCAACTTATATCTATCATAGGCTTCCATGTTGCCCATTAATTTCTATGTATTCCATGCATTTTTCTACATACTTACAATATTTTATACTTACAATATTTACAATAGTTACAAAATACTTACAATATTTTATACATAAAATATTTTATATATATATATATATATGTGTTACAAATGAAAGTAAAATAAAATAAATATAGATGGAGAAGTTATTAATCACAAAATGCCAAGCCTAGTTGAAGAGAGAAAGAGAGAAATAATGTTAAGAACCTATATAAAAAAAAAAAAAAAAAATCATTAAGTAGAATTAAGTCTGAATTAATGCCGAATTAACAGGCATTAATTCAGACTTAATTCTACTTAATGATTTATTTTTTTTTTTTTATATATAGGTTCTTAACATTATTTCTCTTCAACTAGGCTTGGCATTTTGTGATTAATAACTTCTCCATCTATATTTATTTTTATTTTATTTTACTTTCATTTGTAACACTTATTTACATACATGTATCCTGTTTTGCTGCTTGGCGCAATCAGGTACACGTAATGTTTTTCTATTTTTTTCTTTTTTACTCTTTTTTTCACTTTGTTTTCATATTTCATACACACACACACACACACACACACACACACACACACACACACACACACACACACACACACACACACACACACACACACACACACAAGATACCTTTAGTTAATATAATGTCATGATGTAAGAGTAAATATATCAAAGTTGAGTGTTTCAACTTTCAGGATCTTTTAATGATAAGACAAAAAATAAATTAGCCATTACAAAGCATTAATCATTCAACAGTTTTTAAATGATTATTGTGATTTTTTTAATAGTTTTTCTTTTTTTTTCTTCTTCCTTCCCTTCTCTTTTCTAGAAGTTCCACAAATCAGAGCTAGTGTGAGTCCAAGCATGCAACGGCACCATCGCCATGGTTCTGTGAGTAGTGATCATCAGTCAATTGCATCTGTTTGTGGGCTAACCACAACTTTGACACCAGACACTGGTGCAGCTCCAACATCTCTTAGTCCCCAGCAGTTGGGAGCAATGGGTAAATTATAAATTTTTATTTCATATTAGATGTTATGATTCCATATAAATGGTTAAATTAATGACAAAATCTAACACTTTCAACAGCAGTATCTTGAATGTCTTATTTTGACTTGGTTGCCCACCAGTACAGTAAAATTGTCAAAAAATCAAAACTAGAATTAAAAAAAATAAATTCATAAAACAGAATTATTATTTTTTTTATGCAATAACATCCCATGTGCTTATTTGTATATCACTTAATTCAATTCATCAACTTCTGGAAAAACTAAAATTCCATTGAATTCAGAAATTCCAGGTGTTGATTATTGTAGTCTGAAAGCCAAGTTTTAGAAAACAGTTTTTATGCATATTCAGGATTTAAATCATAAATAAAACAAATGTATTAGACAATATATTTCCAAATGATAGCTAAGTAAAAAGGACTTTTTACTGTTAATGGCATATTATTTACATTTCAGATTCAGATGAGATTTCATATGAATGAATTTGTTTCTGATGAAACAGAAATGACTCAAACAATTCATTGACAAATGAATTGTTTGAGTCATTTGGTTTGTTATAATATTCTCTTTGCACCTTTAAACCCATAATGTGGAGAACTGTCTTTCAAAAAAAAAAAAAAAAAAAAAAAAAAAGGGAAAATATTGGGTGATAAAGCATGCCAAAATTTAGGATTTTGAAGAAGTGTTAGTCTTATTACAGAGAAAAATCCAGCATAGAATAGATGGCTGAGGGAACAAAGAACAAATACATTGAGCTTTTTTCTTATGTAGTTGATGTACAGAGTGTGCTGTGACTTTTTTTTATTTTTTTTATTTTCCTAACTTCAGGAGATGATTCTTGAGCATTCTGAGTGAAAACTATTATCAACATGAGTCCAATTCTCAATCTTTATTGAGCTACGGATTTCTGAAATCTAGACTGACTTGAAGGAGTTGAAAGTTGAAAAGGCATTTTTTATTTTGAAAAAGATTATGGTACATTTTGAAAAATTATTGAATTGTATAATTTACATAGTCTAACCATATTTTTCACCTCACACATGTCTCATAAATTTCTCACAAAAATGTGCTGAAAATTAATAAATACTTATCAGTCTGGCAATCTTTGTGCAAAATCTGTACAGAAACTGCATGCCCATCAATGTATTTCTTCATTGGAAAATGTAAATGGCTTATTCTGTTATGACACAGCACTACCCATTTGCTAGCTTACGTGCTTCTGGCACTCTAGCTTGCATAAATGTCCACACCTGCTATGCAAATATGCTACATTTAAAATACACACAGTTCCATAATTATTTAAAATTGAACCCCTGTTGATATAACATTTTTCACTGAAGAATGACCCAAGGAATCACTTCCTGAATTGCCGACCGGGCTAGCTGGGTGGTAAAGTGCCTGCCTGGCAACCCAAAGGTCGCGGGTTCGATTCCCGCCTCGGGCTTGGATCAAAGTACTGCAAAAACCTTGGGAGGTGCATTATGACCACAGAAGCCTATGCGCCAACAACTACCAAAAAAAACACAACTTCCTGAATTTAAGGCAATGTCATTGGACACCATCCTGTATGTATATACATGGTGTTTCAATTAAAATACACTGGAATCTGTTTCACTTATTTTTAGGTTTCGACAATTTGTTGTCTGAATCTTTTTTGTCATATTTGAGCTGATGTTAAAGTGGGACCAAGGGCAGACAATACTTATATGTACAGGCACATGCAGCACTAGTTGTGGACCCTTGCTTACTGGGGCACTTTTGCTGGGAGTCTCCACCTGTGTGCCTTAAAATAGGTATTACCTGGAGAAAAACATATTTTAATAGCAGCAAATATATAATTTATTTAATTCAAAGAAATATGTATTTCAATTAACATATCTCTATGAAATAAAACAAATTGTCTATATCTACATAGAAATTTGAATCAAATCTTTCACTCCATAGATGTGTATGAAAAATATTTAGTGCTCCTCACTCTTTCACAAAGATAAATTATAAAACTAAGTGGACAATGGACATTTTGCAGTTGAAATACCATGGATTGTGGAGGGGACTTTTTTTTATCTTCATACAATAGAAACTAAGTCCAAATTAAGAGTTATCAAGGGCACCTTTGAGATCTGCCATCCCTAATGTTGAAACCATCCTTAAAATATTTTTAACAATGCCCATAAATAACAATGTTATGAATGATGTTAAAAAAGGATCAAGAATTATTTAAGGAATAATTTAATACAAAATAAAATGTCCGATTTATCTTTGCTATTTATTGAAAAAGAATCAACAAACTTGACAAATTGATGTAATTAGCATATTCACAAAGAAAAAACCAGGAAAAATTTTTTAGTGATATTTATAGTATTCCTGAGCAATAACTAACTTATTATTTGTGATTATTATTTAATTATTATTTTTATGAGTGATGAATACCAGATTTTCATTCTAATCTGTGTTTATATTTCTTATTGTTTATGTTTATCGAGTCTTATGCAGTTTTACCTTATTTGTGATTTGAATGTTATTTATTATTCTGTTAATTTATAGATTATTTATACTGTCTGGTTTTTTTACTTTTGTGAATATATTACCAGATATATTATGTGTATTATTTTTGTTGTTAATTATGATATTAAAAAGTTTTTCTTATTGGTGTTTTAAAATCTAGAGTATCCAAAATGATTTTGCACCTCAAGCCCCAAAAAGTGTAAATACAGCTCTTATTAAGGGTTACAATTTCTAAATTTAAATTTTGCCTAATTAACTACTTTTTTTTTCAATGATAAAGTTGTTCTTGTCACTGGTTTTAGTCTAAAAATGTAATCAGTGTACTTCTGAAATGAACATAAGCTGATTTTTATTTGAAGAAAAAAAAATAATAATAAAAAATGATTGTATGGGATGTTCACTCTTCAGTATATGTACTGGCTGTATGAAGTAGTGCTATCTCCCCCTCATGCTACAACTGTTATTATTGCTATTATTTTTCTTTAGAGAAAATCAGTTTCTTCTTTTTTAGAAGTACACTGATGATATTTTGAGACTAAACCTATGATGTGGAATAATTTTTCCATTGAGAAAGTTGATTAGGCAAAATTTAAATTTAGAAATTGTAAATCTAAATGGAAATATTTAACCTAATTTAACATCAAATTTAAAAATTAACTCAAATATGATAAACAAGGTCCAGGTAACCTGCAGTCTAAACCAGAGGTACCCAAACTTTCTCGGTTCACGGCGCCCTTAGTATTTCAGTAATTTTTTTACGGCACCCCTAGGCCAAAAGAGATACCTAACAATTCTGTTTATTAAATAGGTCCAAATAACTTAATAAGTAATGTTGAAACTGTGAACTACCTTGAGCTAGTAGTTCGCACGGTATCCGACAGACATAGAGTATTGCTGTTTCCCTCAAAAATTTAAAATATCCCGCGACGCCCCTGATTGCTGCGGCACCCTGGGCACCATGGCACAGTTTAGGAATCACTGGTCTAAACCTAAAAGTAAGTGATATAGATGCTGGTGCCTTTTTGAAACCATGTGTATATGTTCTTTCTTTTAAAATTGTTATTCCTTTCTTTATGCACTAGAGTAATCTAGCATAGTGTGTTAAACATCAGATAATGTTTAACACAGATAAGTTGATTTTCATGTGAATAATGTCTGCATAATGTAAGCAGCATATTTTGCACTATGAGAAGAATTAAATATTCTAAATATTGATTATTAATTGTATATAATGAATATACTATACATTGATAGTACACTCACTTGGGACATATTAGGAAACATGTTTCAGTGCAATTTAATAGTTCATTTTTTATAGGTATGGAAGCCTTAGAAGCTTCTATTGGTTATTGGGAAGATGCATTGGCAGCATATAGACCACCTTTTGGACAAGAACGACTTCTTGCACTTACAGTATGTATAATTTTGGATTTTCTAGAAATATCGTATTTTATTGTACTTTAACAGGAATTTATGTGAGATTGAGGACTCCCTACATAATCAGAGTTTATATAGCATAGTTGACTTGCTATTTAATTGCCATTTCATCTGTTCTTTACCTGCTTCAAACAGTTTTTACTGTCACACTGCATGTGTATCTTCTGCAACAGTACGTTGATTTTTCCACTTGGCCTTATTTTTCCATTTCATCAGAGAGGCCCCGGGTGCCAAGCAATTATGAGTGTAACCAAGCGATTCCAAGTGACCTCAGTAGTGTGTGCAAAGCATATAGTTTCCTTTTATATTTTATATGGTTTTAAATATAGTTTTCTTTATTTACTTGTATTGCTAAACTTTTTTGTATTACAAGAAGTAAGAGTTCCAGAAGGGAAAGTCACCTTTGTTTCTTGTTAATAGTATTAACCAAACACAGCTAGAAACCTGGAAAGAAAAACTTCTTTCCAGGGCAAAAAGGAGCAAAATGATCTCCCCTACAGGATCTTGAGATCCTAACATTGACTACTCATGAGATAGAAAACTAACTCATGCAGTGTTAAATGCCAAAAAATTGACATGGAACGGTGACTGGTCTGTTAAAAGACTAGTAACTGTTCTGTATACTAATAATTACCCAAATTACTCAAAAGATACCACTAAAATTGACTCAATAGACATGGAAACGGAAGGAAACACTCACCACAAAAAACCAGTTCTTGACCTCTTCCTAGAGGAACAGATGGACACAGGAAGACCATACTTCCTGAAAAGATTTGTTCACCAAGTGTCCCTCAATGGAATTGTAGTGGATATCACAGCAACCTTGATGACATTCAGGCTCTCCTTCTCCAGTATAACCCAGTTCCCTTCAGTCTCCAAGAAACTAATTTAACTGCTTCTGTTACTACCTCACTTCAACATCATGTTATATACAGAAAAGATCGAGTGTCTTATGTAACCCATTTGGCTCATGGAGCGATTGTAATTGCAGTCAGCTCCAGCATTCCTTCCTGACCATTAATGCTACAAACAAATCTAGAAGCTGTAGCCACTCAAATATCCTTTCATTTTGCTTGTACCATTGTCTCCTAATATCTTCCCCCCAACTAAGACACATCTTACGGTGACCTTGAAATTCTTGTATCTCAGTTCTCTCCTCCCTTTTGCAATATGGGGAATTTTAATGCACATAATCCTTTATGGGGTGTAGGGTACATGATAAGTGGGGGAAAAATATTAGAAAATTTTCTTGATAATTTAAATCTGATACTACTGAATACTGGATTATCCACTTATTTTCACCTGCCTTCTGGGTCAAGCTCAACAATCGACCTCTCCATGTGCTCATCAGGCCCTTTTTTCACTGTTTTATTGGTCTGTTCATGATAGTCTTCTGGGTAGTGACCATTTTTTTTTTTTAATGGAAACCCCAAACACGAGAGGTATTAGAACCTATAGTACTTAGTACTGTGCTTGGGTTGGAGGTTGAGAAGACGAAAGAAGATATTTGTTGACATTACATTTGAACTTTTGTGTTCAAATACCCAATAGTCTGTCATATAAAAGCAAATTAACACCACCCTGCTATAATCAGGCAGCCAAATCGAAAGTGATTGCAAAAGCTGATTGAGAAAAATATAGACAGCTAACGATCCTAGACAAAACAATTGTTTCAAACGTATCAATTAATGTTGCTGTTGCTTATATAACAAACCAAATATTCAGGCCACTGAAGCAACAATACTAAGGCTGACCATAAGTCATTGAATAAGAGCAAAATGGTGGAACAGTGAATGCATCTAAGCTAAATGAGAGAAAAATAAAGCCTGGAATAACTTTTGCAAGAACCCTACTCCCACAAATCTAGCACAGTTTAAAAAAGCCAGAGCCAATGCTAGGCTCATTTAGCGAGCAAGCAAAAGAGTCATGGGAATGTTTCGTTTCAATGATTATGAGGTCCACCAAAACACAAACCATCTTGAAAAATATTAGTAAAATGTATAACAAACATCCTCCTTCACATCTATCAATACTGAATGTAAATGGGAATGATATTTCACTGCCTTGAGATATGACTAACACACTCAGCCTTTTTCTCAAACATCTGCCATATCCTCATACTCACCAGGCTTCCAGAAATTAAAATCCCTTGCTGAAAAGCAGACCCTTAATTTTGTCACTGACTGCCATCAACTGTACAACTGTCCTTTTGCCATAATTAAGCTATGGCTTGCTCTTAACAGCTCGATACCTAATGTGCTGCTGAGCCTGATGGAGTTCATTATTCCATGTTAAAAAAGCTGAGTGAAGAGTTGCTTCATGTCTTACTCCTTCTATATAACTGGATTTTTACAGACAATGCTTTCCCTGATACCTGACAACATTCACATGTCATAGCATCATTAAAATCTGGCAAAGACTCAATGAATACACATCACTGTCGGCCTGTTGCCCTCGCTGGCTGCATGGGCAAATAATAGAAAAAATGGTAAACTGTTGTAGCACCTGGTTACTGAGCAAATATAACCTTATCAATTCATTGCAGTGTGGATTTCATACAAGTAGATCAACTTTAGATCTCTTGTTTCAAACAAGAACCCAGATTGACAATGCTTTTGTAATGAATGAACATTTGACTACAATTTATTTAGACATCAAGATAGCTTTTGATGCAGCTTGGCAGTATGGAGTTCTCCATGGTCTGTACACTTTAGGCTACAGGGACAATCTGCCAAAGTTTATACAAAACTTTCTGAAGCAGCTCTTTCCAAGTTCGCATTCAATCCATCCTCTCACATAATTTCATCCAAGAAGGTGTTCCACAGGGCTCAGTTTTAAGTACTACCCTATTCATTATAAAAATCAACTCTGTAACTAAGATCATTCCACCCGCTGTTTGCACAACATTTACCTCTCCTATATAGACATGTATAAGTGTGTGTTCACATCATATGCTGTTGCAATATGGCCTGAGATGCTGATACTCCATAAAACCCAGGGTTGAATTCTGGGTCTGTTGTTATTTTCAATATTTATTAATGATCAGCAGCTACCATTTAACTTGAACAAGTTTCCATATTTAATGGTTGGTTGTTAGCTAATCTGAGACCTTTTTTGGTCTTTGTCCATTTTAACTATAATTTTTGGTACTAATTATCATTTAATTAATTTACTTAATACAGGGTGATAGTTACTTCCAATCTCACATTATTTTATATATAGAGAATGTGAGATAATTTATTATAAATTAAGCAATTATCTTCACCTAGGGTTTTGTGATTTTTTTTTCTGTAATTTTAGTCAGTTATGTTTTTCTTGTTTCAATTATGCTCCTTCCATATAAACACATGACTGTCTTTATGCTGAAATGTTGCATAAGAACTTGCAAAATTCTAGTAGCTTTTTACCTTTATTGTTAGTTTTTCCTAAAATATTATTGCAGAAGTAATTGTAATTTCCTGCCCTGCTGTTTAAATTTCCAACCAATACTGCTCACTCTTTGTCATATTTTCTATTGCTTTTTGAAATATTAAAGATACATATGCACAGACAAATTTCATTATTCAATGTTCTAACTTAAATGGCGCCTCCGTAGCCAGGTATGAAGGAGCAGCAGTGCCTAGCACACGCTTCTTGATTAGCCTGGGGTTTGAGCCTGTCACCACCAAATACGGAGGATGCAGAAAGGTCAGGGAATGACCACCGCATATTCCCGGAGCAATATGGCCTTAGTTGCTAATGCTCCTAAAAAAAAAAAAAAAAACCAATTAAAATTTTCCCACATAAATCCGTTTCATAATGCTTACCAGCCAATTAAACTTTTTCCCAAACTAGTTTTAAAAGTTATTGTTACACCTTCCTTGCATTGTATCTTACTTTTAGAATAAATGAATCTTTTATTTAGCTGCACTTTGCTTCCCAGTATTCATCCTCTTATTTTCTGTTACATATTATATTCTGATACCACATTGACTTAGTTCTGCTAATACCCCTTTGCCATTTAAAATTCTAACTTTTGCGGTATCTATCATGATGGAAAAAAGTTAATTTTTACCTGGAAGGAATTGCTAAACCAGCATTCTACTCTGTCTCAAGTTCTATGCAAATATATCTATATATTTTTTTTTCTTAAACATTTATACAGGATGTAGAAGAAAACAAGTTCACTCATCTTTTACAAGGAATTCTTGAGCAAGCTTATAAGCTACAAGAACGTTGTAGTCATCTGTTTCTTTATGAAACATCTGTTTTGTTCCAAGCAGAGTCAACGTCATCACGATTTGAGAAATACTCAGAATCTGATCGAAGAACTATAACCAGCATCTCATCAGCTGATAGTTTTGTATCTGCTCAAGCTGAGGCAAGTGAAAATTATCTTTAGTCCTGTGAAATGACATTTATAGAGGATTCTTATTAAATTAACTTAATTTATTTATAAGTGTTGTAGAAAGTTACTGTGTTTTGTTTACTTGCTTGTAATGACCAGTGTTAATTTTAAAACTAAAAATTTATCTTAATAATTATTTATCTTTGGATTAACTGTTTTGGGTCTCAACCATGCTTTTTAAGAAATTTTCATAAACCCATCTTTTTTGTTGTTTATGAGATAAATGCATTTTATTCATTATAGTTTGAAATATTTTTGTGTTATTATTTGCATTTTGTAATGAATTTAATGAACTAGGTGATCAACCACTGTCCGCAAAATAGATGATTAGGCTTCCACTATATAATTAAATTATATAACAACTTTTGGTCACCTAAGAATGTAACTAAAAGACTAATATATATCAAATTATGTTAGTAGCTAATCTAAACACATTGCATTATTAACGTGCTCTTTATTAATATAAATTTTCTCTGCTTTAATTGCCCTTTAGGTACGTTATATTTTAGATTCAACCTTGGTTAACTGGTTTGATAATTTTATGAGTAAAGAACTTTTGCAGAGAGATTGAAGAAAGCACATTTCCTACATCTATTGTGTATTAAAACTCACTCCATCTCCATCTCCATACAGTAAATAATATTCAAATTATGAAAAAAAATCTCAGGCATAAAACACTTATAGAATAATTGCAGCAGTTGTGTTGAACTACATCATATATTCCCAAATATAAATCCACAGTGAAAAATATTAATGCTTTCTTCTTCCACTATTTATAATTTCTTTCTGGTTTTTTTTTTTTTTTTATTCCCCGTTTTACTTCATCTGTCATTTGTGGCTAATAATCAATGAATAAAGTATTTATGGCTCTTTTGAAAAAGCCAGTCAGAATTTTGATAGTCCTTTTTGCCTAAAACCTTATTTTTACTTGTGAGATTATAATGAAAATAAAAAAATGAGGAAATCCTTTGTTTACAAAGGTTTTCATCATTTATAAAAAAAACAATCCACGGGCTTTTTATAAATGAGAATAAAAAAAATTATGAAAATAACTTTTACATTTTTTCTTGTAAAACTTACAGAAAATGTATTTTTCTGTTTCACTGAATTATTACTTTTTTTTTTTTTCCTTTAATCGATTCCTTCATAATTATGTACTATTTTTCCAAGTACAGATTTGTTGTTGAAATAATTTGTTAATATTATTATGTCATTTGTATTAAGTGTATAATAAACTGATATTAAAATGTGAACTTTTAGTATTGTTGCATAACTCCTCTAATTTACTTTCACAATGTAACTAACACAGTTTATCATTACCTTTGTTTGTAAAAATTAGTTATTTACCTTATTCTCAAATGATATCCTGTGTTTAGGTGTGTATATGTATATATATATATGCAGTGCTTTTTTTGTAAAAAAATAGGTGCTGGTACTCATTCTTTGCTATCAGAAAAAATTGAAAATTAAAAGGATATGAAAAGTACTCTAAATTTTTTTTTTTTTTTTTTCTGATATTGTTACTTTAGTAGTAATGTTTTTAGAATAAGAACAACAAATTAAGTATATTAACAGTTTATTAAGCATAAATTTATTATTCAAGTATATAAAAAATAAGTAAAATGTGAGTAAAATAAGTAAAAAATAATTTCATAATAAAGTTTTTGTAGAATATTCCAAATTTTTATTAAGTTCTCATCTGACACCCTATGCCAGGGGTCGGCAACCTTTTTTGAGTGAAGAGCCATTTTTGATCTAATTAAAAAAAAAAAAAAGAGAGAGAGAATCCGAAGAGCCGCACCTCAGCTAAAGCTGAGAGGAGGGGCGAGGCGAGAGTTTTTTAAGAAATGGAATAGAGTGGGAAGGTGTTTATTAAAAATATATATATATTTTGAAATATTATTTATTAATACTGAAAAAATGTAATAAACGTCCAATTAGGTACGAATTAATGTGACTTTTGCTGATGAACTTCTTGAGCGAGTCTCTCAACATCATGCGAGTATGTCGTAAATAAACATGCTCGTATTGTTCAGACGACGGTTTCTTGATTTATTTTTAATATAGTCCATGTTCAAAAATATTTGCTTGCAGAAATATGTTGAACCAAAAACTGAGAGAAGTCCAAACGCAAATATTTTCAAATTTATATGTGGGTCTGGTAAGCTAATCCACGCATCGAACACAATTTAGTCTGCATTTTAAATTCATCTATCGCCGGCCATTTGTGTAGAATTGCAAGGGCAGCCTTTTGCCTCTCCAAATCCTCAAATTCAAGTTTTAGGGCATTTTATTTGCACTCCACATGTCCTTGATTTTTTAAGTCCTGTTAACTCCATTTCAAATTGTGCTTCATGTGAGCTGTAAAGTTAAAGACTGCAGTTATGTGTTAAAAGAGCTGCATGTGGCTTGCAAGTCGCAGGTTGCCAACTTCTCTTCTTACTCTTTGTATGTCAGTTGCTGAATGACTTTTTCCAAAGCAGCCATGAATTGACATAATTTGCTGGATCGAAGCGGGTCAGTGGCGGGCCTACAATTTTAAGAAACAGTAGTGAAGAAACTGTTTTTGTCATCAACGAAGGGCTGGCGATCAGATTCATTTGTGAAAATACTCATTCACATTCACTCGATGAAATTGGTATCGTACTCCGAGCATTCATCAAATTCTTCAATTCTTCCGAAACCTTAACAATTAGGTATCCACGAATTGCATCTCTTTCATTTAACTGTAACCTAATTGACAATTTTCTAAATTCGCTTTCACCAACTTACAATTCATGTTTAGAAGGATTATACCTTTGTTGGCCTTGTTTTCAGTCTTTCGTCATCGGTATTGTCACTAGTTCTTAAATTTGAATTTTTTCTTTTCTTTTTTTTTTTTTTTTTTTTTGAAACTGTCCAAAGTGTTAAGTGTCATTCGGATATTCAGGTACTGTGATCAAGTAAACAGAGATAGAGAAAATTTACGGAAAATGTGGATGACACACTTCTGCGAAACAACAGATGATTATTTGTCGGAGTAAAAGAAAATCACTTTTCTAATTCACGAATGGGGCGCTTACAGATGATTCACAGAGGTGTCCAACCTACTACCCCCGAGGAAAGTGAACTAAAACAGCATTTTAAATTTTGTTATTTATGAAAAAAAATTCTCAAATGTTTTGTTCAGTAAATGTAATTGTGTATTGGATTTAATAAAATTTTTGAATATGGCCACTGTACGGGAAAAGGCTGGACACCACTGCAGATGGGTCAGAGCCCATTGGGAATACACCTTCATTAGCTCACTCTTGACTAGTGCGACTCCTCCACATGTGAGACAGGTGGTCGGATAGGTTTTACTAGGTACCACTAAGTTGTAGAATGCTTTAGCTCTCTTAATTTGTGCAGCAGGACTAATTGCCTAAATTGCCTGAAGGCCAGAAATGCGAAAAGTGCGTATCGAGTTAATTCTCTCCTAATCCGTTTGCTATATGAAAATTTTCTTTGCTCAATGGAAAGTATTTTAAATGTAACTTCCAACAGGAAGTCAAAATAATTCGCTATAAAAGGACTTCGTTAAACAGAGGTCCGACTGAGTAATTTAGAATTATAAAAATGGTTATACAGTTTTATACAGAATTTCATCTTAACAATAGACAGTAAAAAATGCAAATTTAGTTAAATAATTTTAAGTTTATTTGAATAGTAGGTAAACATTTACGGAATATTACAAATTTCGAAGTGCACTGCATCCAAATGTCACACGTCACTGTTAATAAAGGTGCCGGTACGCAGTACCATTGCGTACCGTCCCAAAAAAAGCACTGTATATATGTATACACACTGAAAGGACAGAATTCATGGGATTCTTGGTTCCTGGCAATGCAACAATTGTCACCCCTCTCGCTAGTGGATGAACCCATCGCTTGGCAGGTATATAGGTTCACTGCATTAATGTAGATGCTAATTCAATGTCAGTATGGAGAAATGTTGTGAATTAACTAACTTTGAAAGAGGGATGATGGTGCCCGATGCATGGGTCGCTCTATTGGCGAGGTGGTACAGCAATTGCACTATCCCCATTTGACAGTATCAAGAGTGTATCGGGAATGCGCTATTTCCGGAATAACATCTCATCTTGGACAGTGCTGTGGGTGGAGAAAGATGCCTTGTTTCAGGGAAATGGAGTGACAGAGGCACAAATCACCGCAGACTTCAATGATGGAAGTGCCAGAAACGTTTCCACCAAGACCATCAAGTGATTATTAGATGCAGTAGGCTTGTGGAGCTGTCGACCCACCAGAGTGACATTTCTAACACCATGACACATGACTCTATGCCTCAGCTGGGCGAAAGAACATTGGCACTGAATTATGGATGATTGGAGATGGGTCTCCTTGTCTGGGTACGAATCTGGCAGAAACCACACTAGGAACTGTTCAGGCAGGTGGGCAGTTGGTAATGCTGTGGGGTGTGTTCATTAGACATATGTTGGGAACTCTGGTACATACATCTAGATGCATCTCTGAATGGTCCAGGTTAAATGTCCATTCTTGCAGACCATGTGCATTCCTTCATGGTCATTGTCCACCCACAGGGCAATGGACTCTTCCAGCAGGACAATGAACCTCCCCACAGAGCCGTGGTGACTAGAACACATGGTTCGAAGAGCATTCCGGAGATTTTACTACCATGGAATGGCTTCCCTGTTCACCGGACATGAATCCCTGTGGAGAATCTTTTGGGATGCTGTGGAAAGGTCTATTCGAGCTTTGGATCCTCCACCCAGGAATGTGACAAAATTATGGACAGCTGTGCAGCAAGCATGGATGGTAATACCTGTGGAAAGCTTTCGTGAACTAGTGGCCCAATGCCTCGCCATGTGACTGCCCATATCTGAGCGAAAGGTGGGCCTACCCTTTACTTTACTAGGTAGGTAACCCATGATTTCTGTCCACTCGATGTATATACACTCATCAATATCATTTATAAATACTGAAAATAACAATGGACCCAGTACCAAATCCTTTGGGACTCCACTACTAATATTAGTCCAAGAAGAGCAGTGTCAACTGACAACCACTGTCTTCTCCAACTCAACCATCTCTTTATTCATAGAGTAACTTTCCCTTTATTCCACACTGCTTCAATTTGTAGTCTTTTAAGTGTATAGTGTATATATAGGGTAAGAGAGGTAGATTTAACAAGTCTTTTAAAAAAATGTGAAGATGGATGCATAAATTACACAAAATGCCAAAACTAATAGGAGAAGGAAAGCAGAAATTGGAGATGTTTGAAGTCATGAGAAAGAATGTGAATATCCTAATGAAATAATGAATTAAGCAAAATTATAGGCTGAATTGAATAGCCAGTTAGAAAGGAGCTGTAAAGCAAAAATGACTAAATTAATATATGGAGTAATTAGCATTACTTGAGGCATATGATGTGATGCAAGAGAGTAAGCTTATATAGCATCAGCCGGAAAAAAAAAAAAAAACTTCCCATTTCACCCATCCAATCACTCCAAATGTTTGTCTAGTTCAGCTTTAAATTCATGTAAGCTATCAACTTCCACAACAACAGATGGAAGTCTGTTCCAGCAATCAACTACCCGCTGGCTAAAGGCAAACTTCGACACATATATTCTACAACTGTCTTTCTTCAGTTTGAATCTGTGTCCACTCAGGTCTTAATCTGAGCAAGCAGAAGCATCCCATCAGCATTGAGTCTGCTCAAACCATTCAGGGCCTTGTACACCTCAATCAGATCACCTCGCAGGTGCCTAGTTTCCAGAGGGCGCCTCCGTAGCCAGGTGGGAAGGAGCAGCAGCAGTGCATAGCACACGCTTCTTGATTAGACCGGGGTTCGAGCCCGTCACCACCAAATACGGAGGATGCGGAAAGGTCAGGGAATGACCACCGCATATCCCGGAGCAATATGGCCTTAGTTGCTAATGCTCCTAAAAACCAAATAACAATAACAAGCCTAGTTTCCAGATGCTGCAACTGACAGAATTTAAGCCCCTCTCCTGGTAAGGGAACCCCTTTGTTCCTCTCATCCACCTTGTTGCTCTTCTCTGTACTCATTCTAGCAACTCTATATCTTTCCTAAAATGAAGCCTCCAAACCTGTATGCAGTACTCAAGGTGTGGCCTGACTATTGCCTTATACCAGGGGTGGCCAACTTAATTTGTGATGCGACCGACTTTTTTCCTTCAGAATGTGCCACGATCTACCATCTCAAAAATTTCATTGCACAAGGTTAAAAAAGTTAATCAACACATTGAAAAACCTTGTTTATGAATTTTTAAATTCAATACAATTTAAAATTCTTATTTTAAATTCATACGTATTTAAAATTTAATTTATGCAAAGTTTGTATCTTCGTGTCATCTGCCAAGCTTTCAAAATCGGGGATATACTGTGATAAGTCCAACCGTAAAAATTCTTCTGTATTCAAGTCTGTAAGAGCACAGCGATTTTTCTTCAATTTGTTTCGTATCTAAGTCTACATTAAATGAATACAAAATATATTGAACAATGTCTTCGATTGTTTTAAAATCACTGAATTTGGTTTCGAAATCATCCACAACTTTCTCGATTTCAGAAACGTATTTCTGTTTATTAAATTCAAAAACAGGATATTTTTGTAAATGATCTTGCATGTTTGCAAAATGATCGAATTTTTTTTCTTGAAGATCCTTAGCCATTTCCAAAAATCGATATTTATATGCAGAAATACTACTAATCATGTCACCCACATTTTTATTTTTTTTTTTTTTTGTAATTCCAAATTCAGATCACTTAATTTACTGGTAAAATGTGCCAAAAAAGCCAGATCACACAACCACTCCATATCGTGTAGCTGCTGATAATCATCTCCCCAAAAACGTTTGATCAATGAATTTTTTAATTTCATTCAGCAAATTTTGAAATCTCTGTAGAAACTTACTCTGACTCAGCCACCTCACATTTGTATGTTCGTTTTCATCAAGTTGCATTTTGAGATTGTCCTCTGATGGAATTCACGATTTTGCAATCTATGTCCATAACACATTTAGTATTTAATCTTTTGCTGGCTAACACTTGTTGGTTCATGATACAGTGGTAACTCAAAAAATCTGGGGATTCATCATCCTTTTGGCACAATGCAATGAATCTGTTAAAATCCCCGTCATTGCTTTAGCTCCATCTGTTGTTACTGATACAAGCTTAAATAGTGGTAATTTAATTTTTTCAAAAAAATGTTTGAATGAGTTAAATATATCAAGACCTCTAGCTCTTTATTTTAGCAAAACTGTACCCAGCAGCTCTTCTCTAGTGGCAGAATGATCGAAAACCATACGAATAAAAACGACAACTGAGCTGTATCACTGACATCTGTAGATTCATCCATTTGTAAAGAAAAGGACACACAATTAGCAATATCAGCACCCAATTGTTCGTTGACATTTTTACTCATTTTTTTCGATGTGTTGCATCACAGTATTTTGAGATAATTGCAGATCTTGAAGAGCACTTTTAATTTCAATTTGTTCTTAAAATTTTCAAAAAGAGAATGTTATTTCTAAAAATGCAGCTTTGATGAATTGACCATCAGAAAATGGTCTGCATTTTTTTGCAAGAAGATGACTACTTTAAATGATGCTACAGTTATTGCTTTAGATTGTAAATTAGGTGTCATGAAGAAATTTTGTTGCACGAATAATCTAGATTTAAGTTCTAATTTATTTTTTCTAAGGTCACTATTCGGCAGAAAATCCAATTGATATTTACCATGGAGTGTGTTGAAGTGCCTTTCTAAATTTCCTTTTTTGGATATAGCCATGGAAGCATTGCAAATCAAACAACAACAACATTTTCTTTCACCATTACAAAAAAGTATTCTAGTTCCCACTCTTGATGAAAATCATATGTTTTACTCTTTTTCGTAGTATTCATTTTAAATCAAAATGTATTAAATTAACATATAAGTATTGTCCAGTTATTAAATCAGCAAAAGCAATGCTTACCGATTAAAACACTAAGTTACGCGAAACGGAAAAATATTCTGTCTGAATAGCTAACATAGGATAATTAATGAAGAGGAGTCCCAAACGAGGAAGTTGTTTCCAAAATAACCGGGCAGACACACCACCTTTATTGCTGTGTTTTGTTATATCCATATAAGAATCAGTTTTAAATGCCTTTGTGATATTTTTCTAAAGCTATTTCTGGAGGTCATGACCATAAAACAATAAAAACAATTTGCACTTTTCTGTTAGTGCAATCTGATTATAAACGGGTAGTAAACTTAATCTTATTGCATTTGTAATAATACCGACAGCTGGAATTCTGTGGTATTTTACGTTTTTATGGTGAAATGATAATATTTCATTTATAATGATAATATTTCATTCATTTATAACATTTCACTGATAATATTGGTCAAAGTAACTCTTGCACATACCTTAAGAGTTCTTATCTGTTACTCCAACTGGACGTATTATCTAGATGTTCTGGGGGCAGAAACGTTTCACGTGAGCGGGTAGCTAATATCAGGGAAGAGCCTAAAAAACTTCAAGGGTTGTTAGGGTTGTTAAATATACAAGAACAGTAAATCTTAATTGTTTATACAGTAACGTTAGAAGTGTTGTCAATAAAATGAGCGAATTTGAACTGCTGGTTAAAACAAGTAACGCGGACATAATAGGGCTTACAGAGACGTGGTGCCACCCGGAAATTGGGGATGATGAGTTTCAGTACGGCTTGTATAATGTATTTAGGAAGGATAGGTTAGATAGAAGGGGTGGTGGGGTAATGCTTCTTATCAGAAGCAGCTTGAGTGCGACGATAGCTTTCCCGGATTCAGACATTTCACATGCTAGCATAGTCTATGGTGTGAGATAGTTGGAAACAAAGGTATAATGCGAGTAGGAGTAATCTACACACCAGGTGATTGTGAAGATTATGACAAAAGCCTCTACATGCAAATGGAATGGGCAACTAAGTGTCAATGCCTTATTATGGGTGATTTCAATTTGCCTCTAATTGATTGGAGTAAATGGGAAGGAAACTCGACATGGGGAACAAAATTTTTAAATCAACTAGATGACTGATATTTGTATCAGCATGTCAGGGAAAGTACTAGAGAAAAGAATATCCTAGACCTCATCATCACACATGAATCAGATGACATAACAGGGCTGACAGTAGAGGAACCAGTAGCAGGAAGTGATCACGGAGTTCAGCGGTGGATGATGACTAGAGAAGTAGCAGAAGTAAAAGGCAAAGGAATGGGTTTTAATTTCAGAAAAGGAAATTATGATGCCTTAAGGTACTACATGGCCTCTATTAACTGGGTAGATATCGCGCAGAGAATGAATACAATTGAACTGTGGTACGCTTTTAAAACATTAACCACAGATGCCTTGAATGTGTATATACCATTAAAAAAATACCCCACGAGAAGGGTTCCAAGTTGGATGAATAGTGAAGTTGCCACATTACTTGAGCAGAAAAAGATGGCATGGAAAGGTTACAAAGCAATAAAAAGTACTGAAGCCTATAACAGCTACAAGGTGATGTGTAATAGAGCCACAGAAAAGGTTCGACAGGCAAAGGCAGTTTATGAGAAATCACTAGCAAACAGAGCAAAGAGGGGGGATAAAGAATTCTTCACATATATAAATGCCAAGAAGAGCAGGACAAACCAGATCGGACCTTTACGTAAGGGAAAGGGGATAGTATTAAATACACCAGCTGCCGTTGCAGATGAACCCAACAGTTATTTTGCATCGATATTTATAAATGAAAAGCCTTTTGTGGCAATGGGAAATTGTGGGAGCGAAGTTAAAAAATATGTAATTAATGATATTGAAATTTCGCAAGATTATTTAATGAAAAAACTTTCGGGTCTACAGACCAGTAAGGCTCCTGGAGTTGATGGAATATACCCTATAATCTTAAGGGAGGCAGCAAGCGAGTGCATTGAACCATTGAGGCTAATTATGCGAGCATCACTAGACTCTGGGGAAATTCCCTTGGATTGGAAAAGTGCAAATGTATCTCCCATACATAAGGGTGGCTCTAAAAGTGAAGTTGGAAATTATTGACCTGTCAGTCTGACTTCAGTAGTAGGGAAAATCATGGAGGCAATGATCAAGGGTGGAATTCAGGATCATTTGGATCGAATTGAAATTCTCGAGGATACTCAGCATGGTTTTGTAAAGGGAAAATCATGTTTAACAAATCTGGTTCGCTATTTCGAAAGGGTCACTCACGAGCTGGATTTAGGGAATAATTTCGACATTGTTTATTTAGATTTCAGCAAAGCTTTTGACTCAGTCCCACATGAGCGGTTGCTTTATAAGCTGGAACAGGTTGGAATCACTGGGAAAATCCTTAGATGGATAGAAGATGGATAGATGGCTTCAGGGCAGAAGGCAGAGGGTTGTGATAAATGGCTATTCCTCAGGTTGGGTTGATGTAAGAAGTGGGGTTCCCTAAGGATCAGTATTAGGACCACTGTTGTTTTTAATTTTCATAAACAACATTGATGAAGGGATAGAGGGCGTGATGTCTAAATTTGCAGATGATGTTAAAATTGGTAGAGTAGTTAATGATCACTGTCAAGCTGAGCTTCTTCAGAGAGACCTAGATAGACTTCAGGAATGGTCAGAAAAATGGCAGCTGTGCTTTAATCCAACAAAGTGTAAGATATTACACCTGGGAAACAGTAATCCCAAAAAAACTTATTCACTTGGTGGAGTTGAACTAAACCCAGTACTGGAGGAAAGGGACTTGGGTGTTACGATACGGTCAGACATGAAATTCTCTGAGCATTGTAAACAGGTTGCAAGGAAGGCCCATGGTGTCCTATTGATGATCTATCGAACTTTTGCAAGTAGAGATAGGGACGTGATAATCCCATTATATAAGGCTTATGTTAGACCACACTTGGAATACTGTGTTCAAGTATGGAGGCCGCACCTAAAGAAAGAAAGACATCGAGCTTCTTGAAAGGGTGCAAAGAAGGGTAACTCGCCTGGTGAGATCGGTAAAAGGGCGTCCTTATGAAAAAAGACTTCAAATATGTGGGTTGCAGAGTTTGGAAACTAGACATCTTAGAGGAGATTTGATTGAGGTGTTTAAGGCTCTGAGAGGCATTAGTAAAATGAATGAGGACAAAATTTTCAAGATTATAAATGATGCTAGAACTAGGGTACATAAATTCAAGTTATGGGGGGGAAATGTTTAGATTGGACTGCAGGAAGTTTTATTTTAGCCAGCGAGTTATAAATTACTAGAATAAGTTGCCTTCATGGGTGGTAGAGGCCGATAGTTTGGGGAAATTCAAAGGTCATCTGGATAGTACTTTCGGGTAAGGGAAGCGCATACGATGATAGGTTTAATTTTCTTTCTTTTTTTTTTTTTTAATTAATTATTATTATTTAGTTATTTATTTTATTTTATTTTTTTTGTTTTTATCCTTGTTTTATTCGGATTTTTTTTTTTTTTGGCTGGTGCAGCATAAGCCATAGGCTTTCTTGCACCATGCGGCCGTTACTAATACTAAATACTAATACTAAATGTGTTTCTCCTTCAGTGAAATCTTCTATCATGAAAAGAAAATGAAAATAAAATTTCAAAATCTGCTCTTCATTCCTATTTTTGAAGCTTCGTAAAAAAAAAAATAACACATAGGTAGCGAAACCCACTCTGCAATATAAAATTTTGAGAGTATACCTGACTATGCAAATCGAGGGATGACTGTATATTTAAAATTCATCGTGATTGACTGAAATTAAAGCAGCAATCGACTTGTTGGCCACTCCCTGCCTTATATCACCTTGTTTCTGCCAAAAAAATTCCTATACATCATTGACAAAACTCCATGAGCTACTCTGGCAGCCTATCTGCGCTGCTCAGAGAACTTCATATCTGACTGCACAATTACCCCCAGGTATTTTTCATTCTCCACCTCCCGAGTGTAGTACCATACAGTTGGTACATTTCTCTTGGGTTACTGCTACCCATATCCAGTACTTTGCATTTGTCAATGTTAAATTTTAGTTGCCACTTCTCAGCCCATCTGCCTAACTTTTCTAGATCCTGTTGCAGTAGCATACTGTCTTTACTGTCATTAACAACCCTGCCAACTTTTGTATCATCTGCAAACTTGGACATTAAGCCCGATATACCTTCATCGATATCATTGATAAATACATAAAACAACAATGGGCCCAGCACTGAACCCTGGAAGACTCCGCTAATAACATTAGTCCACGTAGAGCCATGTTCATTTATTACCATTCTCTGCCATCTCCCACTCAACCATCCCTTTATCCATTGCAGCAACTTGCCAATTAGTTTTTGTTTCCATATATTTTACCACATATAATTCTCTCACCTACAAATGTTGATTTATCTTCATAATATGCATCTAATGAGAGACAATCATTATTTTTTTTTCTGTATAGTTTAAATCTGCTCTTTGAGCATTGAAGAGACTGCCAACATAATTTTAGATTAATTAAAACATGTTATTTCTTGCAGATAGCTGACATTTTTGAGTTTGATGAATTTGCAGATGTAAGTGTTGATGTGAAGGACTTACTGTTATACCAAGAAGGTATAAAACAATATGAAGAAGGTGCAATTCCATGTAGAATATTAAGGTAAGTGAATAAATGTTTGTCAGAAGGTGGCTTTATTTATAATAAATAAATTTATGTAATCCTCAATCATGACTTTAAACTAATTGTTACTTACTTTCACGAGTTATTTACATTAAGAGAACTACAATGTTTAGCCGCTGTGAATTGCTTTATAAAGGATTTTGAAACCTATACCAGTTCCTTGGTCATGTGTACAACTCCTCTTGGTGTTTCAGATGGCTAGGGCAAGTAAGAGAAGGGAGATAACATTGTAAGAGAACAGTTGATCCACTGATTGGTCAGTCAGAGAGACTGAGTAACCTATGCTACCCTCTAAAGATCGGTTCTCTTGTATTTATATACATGGATTTTAAACTGAGTACAAAGGGGAAAAAATAAAGAATGGAACCACATAAAAAAAAAAATAAAATGATAATTTGGAAATTTTTTGCATTAAAAGCATGTGAGCATCCATTGGTGTGCTCTGTAATCTTGGATTTTCTGGTGTTCCCCTTTTCTGAATGTTTATAATGTTCCTCACTTTTTTTTTTTTTTTTCAAATAAACTTCCTGTCTTTCCAATGTAAACTTTCCCACAGCCACGTGTGTTTTTTAAATAAGGTCTTGCATCTCACCTGGGAAATTACATCTCTTAGAAAAAAATATTCAGTTTCTATGAATAATCAGGGGTCAATTCTGTCTTATGACAACATAAGACATCCCTGGACATTGAGAGGAGTTCTGCATGTGACCAAGGGATTGGTATAGATTCCAGAACATATTTTTTTTTATAAAGGTAATTACTATGGAGTAATAGTGGCTTAAATTGTAATTACCTCTTAATTTATGTGAGGGTCAAAAGCATTTCTTGGCCTTTTATCTCACATCAATGTAATCTATTTCCCTTACAGATCTGCTATTTATTTTTTACTTAGTATTTTCTGTATATTGGAATGCAATCTGTTGGCTGAGGAAAATATTTGTGAATTAAAAAAAAAACACCTGGTCTTCTGGTTTTATTCAAATTTTAGCTTTAATAAAAAGTATTACTGTATATACCCAGAGTTACTTGTTACACATACCTTGATGTGATATGCAACATAAGCCTCTATTTACTCTAATTTTCCAGACATCTCACAAAGCTATTTGGGCATATCCCAGTTTTTGTATATGTGGTATACAAAATCTCTTTCCTACCCTTGACACCAGTTATTTCTTTGATTAAATCCCATATCAATACATTATGATCACTTCTGCCTAGTAGTTCCTTTACATGAAGATTTTTAATATATGATGAATGCTGATAAGTAAACAAGAATATGGAAGTCTCTAACATATTGGTATGAAGCAGTTATCCAGCAAATCTGGAAGTGTTCTGCTACTGAATGAGTGACTAAACCACAAGTTCCAATCTGTAGAGGAAAATATATAAATTCCTAAATATAGATGCTCTATTTTCTTTCTTATTTTACATTGCCCTATAGTGTTTAAAGTAGCAACAAATTGTGTATGATGTGCAATCACATCTGGGTAGTTTGCAGCTGTACAGAGCATCACTTATAGCAGCCCAGAGAACATCAGTTATAGGAATTAAAATATGAAAATGTTATATTTATTAACTTCAGTCTCTTTGCATCAAAGCTGATTTTTCAAGTTTTTAGTAGCTAGTGTGGTATATATTATCCTAAATATCTAACTGTATTGTAAGATAAGATGCTTTTATTTCCCCTGAAAGAGAGTGATTATGGAATTTAAGTGTCAAAGGAAATCAATTTTTGTGCCCTAATGTCAGTACTCGGTTTCCTAATATTAAATATATTTGGTGTTGCTGCATGTAATGTCACAAACATTGAGAAGGTGGAGAAAAGGATGGAAGGTTTTCATATGACATGGCCATGGTTTAATTTAATTAAAAATTTTATTTCTAATTAAATTTTGTGCAACATTTTTATGTAATAAATAAAAGTATGTAAACTAGTTTGATTGAATACCTATTTTCTTTTTATTGATTTTCAAATGCAGTTATATTCAAATTACTTATACCACTGATATTAGGAAACCAATTTTAGCAAATCAACTGTCCAAAAATTTTGATTTTCCAAATTCTTCACATTTTTAATATATTTTTTTTGTGTGCTTGAAACTGGGTCATTTCAACTTGTAAAGCTTGTTCTTTGAATAGCACTGAGTTGGTTCTCTAACTTTTATTATATTAAAGTAAAGTTAAACAATATTTAATTTAATGCTTTCATAAACTTCATTCATATCTGTGCATTGATTTTTGTTGACCAGCACTTTCATTCATTAATAACTTTACATAAATTTCCATTTTTCACAATCAGCAAGCACTTACAAATTTAATTCTATCTGCCAAATCACTATTTTCTTACTAATGGAAGACAAGTTCAGTAAAATTGGTAGTATTAAATTTTGACAGTGTCTTTTTCATAATTGTCTAAATTTGCTCAGCGAGTAGGCTACTGTTGCAATATTTAAAATAGCAGTGCCTCCACTGTTCTTTATCTTTACCAAATTAAGCCAATGTTTAAAAAAAAAAAAAGAAAGAAAAGAAGGAAATTTCTTAACTTCAAATAAATATCAGAAACAAACATCATCCTGTGAAATAAAGAAATACTCTAGATACTGTTTTACTTCATTTACATAAGCTTTTCTATGGAAATGCAGCATTCATTTTAAGACTGATTAACTTTGTAGTCAGCTAGTGTCACCAAATGTTCTAGTTTTATTATTCAAAGTAATCATATTAACATAACTGAATTTGCTACAAATATTTTTGATTCTTCAATGTATAAAGTTATTTTAGTATTAAAATAAAATTTCCCTATTCAGGAGACCCTAGTGTCAATATTAGGAAAAATATAACTCTTCACAAAAAATATAACTCTTCACTCCTGAAACAAGATGTTTACATTATTAAACTCCCTGTTTAAATAGTTTAGATTCTACATAACAAAATTCTGTCTTTTTTTTTGTTTCTTCTCTCCCTTATATTCTTTATTCATTCATGCCTATAGCACTAACAACATCAAAATGGCCAAAGAAGGAAGCTTTTTAATCCTTAATCTGACATGTCTATTCAAAGACTTTACATAGGTATATGCCGGGTGGTTATAAAATAAGTTTCCCTATTCAGGAGACCCTAGTGTCAAAATGGTTAGAGGTAGAACTGTGAAAATCAGTGGGTATGTCATTTATGTTATGGAGAAGCGATATGTAGAAGAAAAAAAATCAGTTCCACTTTCCACCACCAGGGGAAAAACTTTGTGCACCTAAGTTGCTTTAGCACTGACCAAGACAACCCAAACTATAATAGTGGCGTACCTATCTAGTAAAGCTGATAGTCTGGAGAAGCAGAAAACAGCAGGACTTGTAACCTCTACTGAAATGCTAAGGCATTTGCAAAAACTTTCTGCATTCTTAATAAATCATGCAGTAAGATTGTAACTTAATATTTTCAAAGTGCTTTTGTAGAATGAAGCAGAATGAAAAAAGCTTCTTGAGCAAAATATTTTCAAAAAGATATTTGAGTAGAATGAAGTGAAAACTGGTGTGATTATTCAGGCAAGGAAATAAAGTAGCAAGGCTGAGTTTGTATTAATGAGAGAAGTTTACAGAAGGTGCAATTTTTAAATAAAATGGAAATAATTGCATATTGGATATATAAACAAGCATAACTTGTAAATCAGGGTTCTAAATCCCTTAACATATTAAATATTAGTGGAACATTTAAAAAGTGGAAGTGTATTGATGTGAACTCTAAGAATTAGAGTTCACACCAATACACTTAAGGTTGTCACAGACATTCTCTCAGATATGGAAGACAAGCTGTACTTGCTACCTGGGAGTCTAAAATGCTGATGGAACTGATATTTGGGTGACACTCAAGTCAAATGGACCCAATTTCGGCAAAGTCCGGATGGTCTGTGACAGCCAAATCCTCTGCTTGCACCTTCACGATGGTGGGTCTGTTAGTAATCCTGGGTATAACCTCCATGCACAAGTGCATGGTGGGTGACCACCCAGGTGTGAACCAACATAAGCAGGGGTCGAGGTGTGGCACCCACACCACATGGAGGAATGCCGCCCCTCTATGTTACAAGGCAGTACTAGGTGGTAGATGACTCATCAACCAGTGCAATACCACCACTTTGCTTATTGGAGGCTTGAAGTGGTGGAACCCATGTTTAGTCTCTAGAGCTAAGTTCTGGTCAACCCTTCCCTATCTCTTCCATCATGCAGTATGATTGATGACTTTTGACGTAATGATGAACATCGTGGCGAGATCCAATATTCCTTACATTTCGAGGGTTCAGCTCTAAAACGGTGTTCACAGGCCAGCCGCTAGTTAGTACACTGGACCGAACCTATTGGTAACTCTCTAGGAGACTTCCGGATCAGCTAGTGTATAACCTTACTACCTCTACTCTGCCAGACAGTAACTGGAGGGAGTCCGAGTAGTGTGTATATGGGGAGCATTGTCGAGGATCTGGGTATATTCTTACTATATGTACACCCTATCCAAAAATTTCATTACTTCATACAGTGTGTCCCACTCACTTTTTCTTACTATTGAATACGCCATGAATTTTCAAACTAATAGAGCAAGCTTATCTGCGAAACATCTAAACCTCCCAAGCACTTCCTAATTCATTTCACAAATATATGTGGTCTCAATTCTAATCTCAACAATGTCCATTTCCACTTTCAGCCTGCCAAAACCCCATGTACTTTTTCTGACAGAATCTCAGTTATCGGTTGATTCAACTACTACTCATCTCAGATGCCCAAATTATTTGCTGTATGATTCCTTTCGCCTCAAAGGTGATACTTGTGCATATGTTCGTTCTGATATTCCCTGTCAGAGATTGGTAATTTGGAATCTCTTCTCTTTGATCTTCTCTGGCTTAAAATCTCTCTACCTCATTGTGTCAAATTCATCTGTTGTCTCTACCGCTCTCCCAATTCCACTAATCACTTGGAGCTCTTTGACTTCCTCTCTTTGCAACTTGACTTTCTCCAGTCCAGCTTTCTTAACTATGAGGTAATTTTCCTTGGTGATTTTAATGTTCACAACTCCAGCTGGCTTCCGTTTTCTAGTCACACCGACCCAGCTGGTCAAGATGCTGAGGCTTTTGCATTTACTAAAGATCAGGTATATTTGCACAGATTGTTCATTTACCTACAAGAATATCGGACAATCCTAATCATACAGCCAGTACACTTGATCTTTTTCTCACAAACAACCCTTCTAAGTACACGGTCGTAGTTAGAGGTCCTTTAGGCACTTCAGATCACAACTTGGTGATTGTCTCTTCTCCAACGGAACCTTTATCTCATGGCTATTCCCAACCTCGTGTTGTTTGGCATTACAAGAATGCAAAATGGGATGACCTGAGAGACTTCTTTTCTTTTTTTCCTTGGTCGGATTACTGTTTCAAAACTTCTGATGTCAAAATTTGCTCAGATCGTGTGAGTGAAATTATTCTTGCAGGAATGGAATCCTTCATCCCACAGTCCACTTTAAAATCTCGTCCTTTATCTAAACCTTGGTTTTCCAATAAATGTGCTAAGACTGTTCAAGAGAAGAATGTTGCATATCGCAATTGACTTGTTTCTGATTCTTCAGTTTCATTTTCTGCCTACACCAAAGCTCGCAACAATTGTAAAGCAGTTATTAATCAGTCCAAACTAGAGTTTGAACAGGCTGAGTAGAAAACTTGCTTCTTGCCCTGATTGTAGCCGAGCATTCTGGTCTCTTGCCAAAGCTATTGGCCGCAACTTTTGCCATTTCTGCTCACACCTCTGTCCAACCAGATGGTTCCGTTGTCTCTTCAGCCAAGGATTAAAGCTGACCTGCTAGCATCCCTCCTGTGGTCTTCTGTCAAAAGGATGTCAGAAGGATTTTGAGGAATCTTGATGCTAAGAAAGCTCCATGTCTCGATGGTATTTCTCCACTTGATCTCAAAACCTGTATTCCTGAACTTACTCCTATTCTTGCCGCCTTCTTTCACTTTCTTATTCCAAAGGTGTTTTTCCTTCTGCTTGGAAATTTGCTTATATCCAGCCAGTTGCTAAAAAGGGCGACAAATCCCTCCCATCCAATTATCGTCACATTGCAATTACTTCTACTCTTTCTTTCTAAAGTAATGGAGAAATAAATTAACCGCTAATTCTTAAACTACCTAGAAACCATCCGTCAGTGTCGATCCACTGATGATATTCTGGCTTATGTTACCCATTTATGGATTAATTCAATGGATAAGTTTGGTGAAACACAAGCAGTTGCTCTTGACATCTCAAAGGCTTTTGATCATGTTTGGCATAAAGGTCTTCTAAACAAGCTTCGATCTTAAGGTTTGCCAATTGTTTTTTGTATTGGTTATCCAGTTTTCTCTCTGATCACTCACTGAGGGTGATGGTAGATGGCTCTCTGTCTTCTAACTTCTTAACTAATGCCGGTGTCCCCCAAGGTTCAGTTCTTTCTCCCACTCTTTTCCTCTTGTATATTAATGACCTTCTTCCATTGACTGGAAATCCTATCCATAGTTTTGCTGATGATAGCACATTACATTCCACTTTCCATTTTGAGAAACCTTGTCCTTCTCAATCAGCTTCAACTTCTCGAAATCTGCTGCCAATTCCTTAAATGCCAATCTTTGGGTAATTCTCCAGTGGGGCAAAGACAACTTAATTGATTTCAACCCTTCTAAACCTCAGTCTTGTCTTATATCTCGCAAGAAGGATTCTTTTGCTCCTATGCTTATCTTTAGTGACACCGATTTCTAGGCAAAATGATATATCTCTTTTGGGGATTACCCTGACTTCTAATCTCTCTTGGCACGAGCACATTACAAATATTGCTTCCTCTGCATCTAAAATACTTGGTTTTTTCTTTCGCTCTCGGCTTTACTTTTCTTCCAAATAGCTGCTCACTCTGTATAAATCGCAAATCCACCCAGCCATGGAATATTGTTTCCACATCTGGGGTGGTGCCCCCAAAACCTCTCTCAGGCTTCTTGATTCCATTCAGAAGAGGGCAGTTAGGTTAATTAATGATTCATCTATAACAGAATCTCTCCACTTGCTGTGTCATAGATGTACTGTTTCTGCTGCATACCTCTTCTACAGATACTTCCATGGGCACTGTTCTTCTGAATTGGCTTCTATAATTCCCGCTCTCTCTTTCAAAACAGTCAAAACACGTGCCGCCACCAGCCAACATCCATTTACTGTCCAACTTCAGACTCACAGAACCAACTTTTCATCTTCCTCGTTTATTCATTCAACTGCCGTTTTCTGGAACAACCTTCCTTCATATGTATTTCCTTTAAAAATTACAGTCTACAGAAGTTCAAGTCCAATGTCAACAAATATCTTCTTTCATCTTCTCAATCTCCAACCCAAGCACAGTACTAAGTACTATAGGTTCTAATACCTCTCGTGTTTGGGGTTACATAAAAAAAAAAAAATGCTTAGGTCCCTTCTGTTTTGGAACAGAGATGGGTCAAAACCATATTTTTGAATGTATTAGAAAACAGTGCACTCCCACAACTTGAATGAAGACCTGACAATTTCCTAATTATATGAAAATAAAAGGATATATGTTCAGCAGCAAAGATGAACTCAAATGAATGAATTGAAAGCGAAAATGGTTTGGGTACTTTCTGTTGTTGCCCCAGATGTATTGTGTTATCAAAGTTGAATTACAGTTTAGTTGTATGCAAAGTATGTATGAGGGCCCCCACATCAAACAGTTTTAATAGAGAGCCATCCAGGGCTGTTGATTTAAGCATATACACATAAGTTGTTTAGACTCTTTGCTCAACACTGCAGTTTATTTTGCTGATATGCCTCTTTCCATTCAGTAAATATAAAAATTTGGGAAATTATTCTCAGGCACTCTGTTAAAGCATAAGAAAGGCATAAATTTTTTCTCTATCACTTTGTAATAAATGTTTTAAATTGATGAAACATTTTTCTAGGACAGATATTCTGAAGTGCCAATCAAATATGGAATACCTTGCAAAAGTCTATGGCATAAGGCTAGCATTTCAGGCAAGTTATTTTCCTTTTTTTTGTTGCTGTTTTTTGTTGTTTAATTATTGTTTACTGAGTAATGCATATATTTTATAAGATAATAATGTAGTTTTAAAAGAAAATAAAAAAAGACAAAACAAATGTATAGTTAATTATTCCTTAACATGCAGGTTAAGTTTTCTTTTTTTCTGACAAGTTCAGCTATATGCTTATTAAGTCTATTTTACAATGCCATTAAGCTTGAAAACAGTATACATATTCACATCATCATCATCATCAGCCATTTTCAATCCACTGCAGGATGAAGGCTTCTCCAGCGACTTTTCCAGTTAATTCTGTTTTGTGCAATAGCCATCAATTTTACTACCCACAAACTCATGAATTTCATTTGTCCATCTCCATCGTTGTCTCCCAGGTTTTATTCTAGCTCCTCTTGGATACCATTCTGTTATTTTCTTAATCCATCTATCATCATGTCTTCGAGCTGTGTCCCCTGCCTAAGACCATTTTAGTTCTTTAGTTTTGATAAGAATGTTATGATTACATGAAACTATGATTACATTATTCCACTCCTTTTCTAATGCATTTTGTGAAGAGTCTTGCCAGTTTTTGTGTCATGTCTCTTCCTCCCAATTTTAACAGCTCTACAGTAACATCATCTTTCCCCAGGGTGTTCTGATTCTTCATTTTCTTCAACTCATGTTCTACCTCATCAGGAAGGATATCGGGTATGTCGTATGTGTTACTAATTTGCGATCCATCTTCTCCACTGCTGGCATCATTCCCTCGCTCCTTGTATAATTCTCTATAGTAGTCTTCTCCTATTGAATTATGCCTTCTCTGCTATTTATAAGTACACCATCGGTATTCTTCAGTTTCAGTATCATTTGTCTTTCTGTATTACTGCTCATGGCTACTGATCTAAGTCCTTTGTTTTCCCTTAATGCTTGTTCTACTTTTCTTGTGTTAAATCTTCTTATGTCCTCTCTAAGTCTCTAATGGCTTTGCATAACTCGGTATACTCAATTTTCTCCTTGTCAGTGTTTATCATTTGTTGTCTTCGGTTCATCATGACAAGTGTTTCTTGACTAATTTTTTCTTCTTTGGATTTCTTTTTACTTATAGGTTTCTTGAGCTTTATCATTTTCAGAAAGTTGTAATATTTCTCATCGATATCTTGGTCATGAGCAGTCTGCAGAAACTCAAACTTGTTTCTTAAGTTCCAGTACTTACTACTTTTTCTCCTCTTTTGTTATCTCAAAGACCTTTGTATTATTTACTCGAGTCAAGTTTTTTTTCTTTCCTTTCTTTTCTTACATCTATATCAAGTGTGTATCTTACCATTTTGTGATCACTTCCAATATTTACCTTGTTCAGGACGTTAACATTATTCACGATATATCTTCTGTTAGTGAGGATGAAGTCTATTTCATACATTTTCATTTGAGATCATAATTCTTATTTACACAGTAAAATAACTGCAAGGTGTATATGACAATAAAATAAGATTAATAAAAGTGAAACAAAAAAGTACAGAAAACTGTGTAAGGTTTTTTTTTCTAAAAAAATGGGGGGGGGGGGAAGAATAATAACTTTCAAAGTCTTCTTCAGCCCAAAGAAGTTATTTGCCACGAGCGTCCATGGGGTAGGTGAAGTTAGAACAAATTATGTACATTATATTGTATAATATGTATTATACAAATTATGCAAATTATACAATAGGTAATGCTATTTTGGCCTTTTTAAAATTATAGGAAGTAGGACTTTCTTGTTTCTTTAGGTAATAGGGCTAAAGTTGTATTAGTAAATGCAGTGATCTTAATATTCATAGCAGAACAAACTTTATGTTAAATTGCCCCCTATTTTCATAAGTGAAGGTGGAGTTAACTCTTTTATGAACATTAAAACTATTTAATTACTTGGCAGTTTAAATCTTGCTAGTCACAAAAACAAGAAGGGATGAATTTCCTTTCTCTCTTGGGAAGGAAATTCTTCCTTCCCAATTCTTCCATCCAGTTCCTTTGTTACTGCTTCATCATTTCTTCTTTTTTTTAAAGACCAAAACGGTCTTTAAAAAAAAGTTATGCAGCTGATGCATAATTTTTTAAAGTTAATGGCATTAATTATTTTAAAATTCAAAGTTCATGTCATGTTTTATAATAGAGCATGTAAAGTTCCAAAAGGCATTTTTGACTATGGTTAGCAGTTACTGCTACCCATACTGCTAACCATAATTACTGCTAAGATTGGCTTCTCATTTCTCTCATTATTTCTTTATTCATTATTATGATAACAGAAAATGTAACAGATAAGACAAACAGAAATGGTATTGTTGTTATTATTAGTAGTGGTTTATGTCCCCTTGTAGGTGTTATCTGAGAAAGAGTAAGAATACTATTATCAAGTTTATGCAATCCATTTAAAACCAAAAACTTTTAAATTGGAAACTAGGTTTGTGAGAGGATCTGATTGAAGTGTTTAACTTCAATCAGATCTCCTCACAAGCCTAGTTTCCAAGTATTGCAATTTTCAGAACCGAAGTTTTTCGTGTTAAGAATACCCCTTTGAGTTCTTGACTAATTGGATTGCTTTCACCTACTCCAAGAGATTCACATCTTTCTTAAAATGAGGCTGCCAGCCCTGTATACAGTATTCAAGGTGTGATCTAACCATTGCCGTATACAATGGGATAATCACCATCTTGTCCCTGCTGACCAGTTCCTATATATCTCATTGACAGAACCCCGTGAGCTCTTCTAGTAGCCTGTCTGCACTTCTTAGAGAAGTCCATTCCTCTTTGGAGTGATACCGGCTAATTGGTATGCTTTTCTGGTATTATTGCTGCCCACATTCATTACCTTGCTTTTACTAATGTTAAACCTCAACATTGGTAAAAGCAAGGTTTCAGCTCATCTTGCCTAACTTTTCTAGGTCTTACTACAATAAGACCTAGAAAGGTTAGGCAATGATTGCCTTAATTCCTACCAACTTTTATATCATCAGCAGACTTAGACCACAACCTTTATGCCTTCATCAGTATCATTAATAAATATCGTAAAAGGTAAAGGCACATCATTGAACCCTGAGGGACTCCACTAATAACATTAGTCCAAGAAGAGCAGTGCTGATTTATTACCACCCTCTGTCTTCTGCCACTGAACCATCCCTTAATCCATAGCAGTAACTTGTCCCTACTGCTGCACGTTTCGATTTGTACAGCTGTCTAAATATGGGATATCAGAATTATCATTTGCATCTAGTTCCTTTGTTACTGCTTCATCATAATAGCCAACCAGATTGGTCAGACAGGATTGCTCCTTTAAAAAACCATGCTATGGTTTCCATATTATTCAATTCCTTTTAAGATGATCCTGTAATACTTCTTTAACCACAGATTCCATTATTTTCCCCAGACAGAAGTCAAACTTACATGTCCATAATTGCTCCCATTGCCCCTTCATCCTCTTTGTGAATAGGAGAGAGATTTTTACACCTCTGATCTATAAGAACTTCCTCTGAATCCAAGGATGTTCCCATAATTATTGCCAAAGATTTGCTTGCCTCTCTTGTTGCTGCCTTTAATATAACTAGATAGATCCCATCAGCCTTGAGTGCCTTCTCTGCTTTTTAGCTTCAACAATTTCTGTTATACTTTCTTCTCCGCTAAAACAAAATTTAGTACCCAGTTATAACTTGGGCTTAGAGGGGAACAGGTATCCTGTGTGTTATCAGACACTCAGCCTAAAACACTGATGGATCCAATATCTCTCTATTACAGAAGATTTAGGAGAAGTCCGGTTGGCCTGCCTCCCTAAAATCCACTCATGCACACCTTCTCGATGGTAAGCACTATTACGTCACTTAGTTGGCAACGAACATGTAGAGTGGTTCTCTTCAAGACGCCTGATCAGCGTGAAGAGGAAAAGACCAAACCCTCCAGCATATGACAGCACGACAAAAGAAATGGCCCTCAGTCCCCAGCAGCTTTTACTCTCCCTCTTATGGCAGCGAGAGGATCAGAGTGGAAGCAGAGGGTGCTAAGAATCTCTGGGTACGACCAGGCTGCCATGCATGGAAACTGAACTTGGCCTATTATAACATAAGATCACTCATCGGTGAAGACAGAATATTAGATCTGGAAAAGGAATTAGAAAATGTGAATTGGAATAACATCGGTTTGGCTGAAACAAGAAGAAGAAATGAATCACTTATAAGTTTATCAAGTGGAAATCTGCTGTACACAAATGGAAACAGTGAAAGGAGTGAAGGTGGAGTTGGGTTTCTGGTCCATAAAGATTTTAAAAACAACATTTTGGAATTCAAAAGTACATCACCAAGGGTGTCAAGACTAATACTCAAGATTTCTAAGAGGTACAAGCTAAAGATTATAATGATTTATGCACCAACATCGAGCCATGATGATGAAGAGGTTGAAGAAATGTACACCGAAATTGAGAGTCTTCTAGATGAGCAGAAAATCCAATACACTATTATTATGGGGGACTTCAATGCTAAGGTTGGAAAAAGGCAAAACAGCACAGAAAGAGGAACTATAGGAAATTTTGGAATTGGTGAAAGAAATAAAAGAGGTGAAAGACTTGTGGAATTTGCAGAATCTCAAGGACTGTCAGTAATGAACACTTTTTTCAAGAAAATGGTGAACAGAAAGTGGACATGGAAGAGTCCAAATGGATTAACAACTAATGAAATTGGCTTCATCCTCAATAACAGAAGATATATTGTGAATGATGTTACTGTCCTGAATAAGGTAAATGTTGGAAGTGATCACAGAATGGTAAGATGTACACTTGATATAGACATAGGAAAGGAAAGGAAAAAACGGACTCGAGTAAATAATATAAAGGTCTTTGAGATAACAGAGGAGGAGAAAAAGCAGTATGTACTGGAACCTAAGAACAAGTTTGAGCTTCTGCAGACTGCTCAGGACCAAGATATCGACGAGGAATACTACAACTTTCTGAAAGTGATAAAGCCCAAGAAACCTATAGGGAAAAAAGATATCCAAAGAAGAAAAAATTAGTCAAGAAACACTTGTCATGATGAACCGAAGACGACAAATGAAGAGCAAGAAAAACACTGACAGGAAGGAATTTGAGCATACTGAGTCATGCAAAGCCATTAGAAAGAGACTCAGAGAGGACATAAGAAGATTTAACACAAGAAAAGTAAAACAAACATTAAGGGAAAACAAAGGATTTAAATCAGCTGCCATGAGCAGTAATACAGAAAGACAAATAATGCTGAAACTGAAGAATAGCGATGATATACTTATAAACAGCAGAGAAGGCATAATTCAAATAGCGGAAGACTACTATAGAGAATTATACAAGGAGCGAGGGAATTATGCCAGCAGTGGGGAAGATGGATTGCAAATTAGCAACAAATATGACATACCCGATATTCTTCCTGATGAGGTAAAAAAATCATTGAAGAAAACGAAGAATCAGAAAGCCCCGGGAGAAGATGAAGTTACTGTAGAGTTGTTAAAATTGGGAGGAAGAGACATAACACAAAAACTGACAAGGCTCTTCACAAAGTGCATTAGAAAAGGTGTGACGCCTAAGCAGTGGAATAATGCAATCATAGTTTTGCTGCCTAAGAAAGGAGATAAATCAGAAATTGGAAATTATAGACCAATTAGCTTGTTATCCCACATCTACAAGTTGTTCCCAAGAGTCATTACTAACAGATTAGAAAGAATACTTGATGAGAATCAGCTGAAAGAGCAAGCTGGCTTTAGGACAAGATTCTCAACTATGGATCATCTTTACGTAATGTCACAGATAATGGAGAAAGCAAATGAATATAAAACATCATTATGCCTGGCATTTGTGGATTATGATAAGGCAAATGACTCCATACAGCATAAGGCAATGTTTCAGGCACTGAAAGACAAGGCATACCCATATATTATGATTTTGAAGAAAATATATGAGAATGCTACTTCCTTTATTAGACTAGATAAAGACAGTAGGAAATTTAAAATTGAGAAAGGAGTTCAACAAGGAGACACAATATCTCTGATGCTGTTTACTGCTGCCCTTGAGGAAGCTTTCAGAAGATTAGACTGGTCGCAGAAAGGAGTCAATGTGAACGGAGAGTACCTAAACCATATACGATTTGCAGATGACATTGTGGTCATAAGCCACGATCCCGAAGAATTAGAGGAAAATCTTAACCAGTTATGCACAGTTAGTAAGGATTTTGGACTAAAAATGAATATGGCTAAAACAAAAGTAATGATGAACAAGTATGCCACGGAAAGGGAAATAATGATTGAAGGAGCAGTAATTGAAAAGTTGGAGTCATTACTTATCTGGGACAAGTTATTAGCTGTAATAATGATAAATGGCTGGAAGTCAAGAGAGGAATAAATTTTGGATGGATAGCATTAAGGAAATATAGTCACATACTGAAGAGCAATATCCCAGTTTGTCTGAAACGTAAAATAATGAACCAATGTATACTCCCCACCACGACTTATGGAAGTGAAACTTGGGCACTCACCAAAAGAATGGAAGAGAAGCTGAGAACTACACAACAAAGAATGGAACAAATTATATTGGGAATCAGACTGTTAGATAAGAAGGATGGATTAGGCAGCAAACTCAAGTAAAGGACATTCTTATCAAAACTAAAGAACTAAAATGGTCTTGGGCAGGACACATAGCTCGAAGACATGATGACAGATGGACTAAGAAAATAACAGAATGGTACCCAAGAGGAGCTAGAAGAAAACCTGGAAGACAAAGGCGGAGATGGATAGATGAAATTCATGAATTTTTGGGCAAATGGATGGCCAGTGCTCAAAAACAGAAGGAACTGGAAAGTTGCTGGAGAGGCCTTCATCCTGCAGTGGATTGAAAATGGCTGCTGTTGATGATAACTTGGTGTGTTTCTGCAGTTTGCATCCCTTAAAAACTTCATGTGTAAAGAAATTTTTCACATGAAACTGTGCATGCAAAATATTTATTTAGTTAGTCAGCAACCTGAACAGGATCATTACTAGTTATGATATTCATATCTATTGAATTAAGATGCCTTAGATTGCCTAATCTCTTAGTGAACTGATTGTAGACCAGTTTGTATATACTGTAGATTTTTCTTTTGTGTGCTAATTTATAATTATCCCATGCATTTTTCTTCCATTCAGCAGTCAAATAGCAGTCAAAGTTTAACATCGACAAATGCAAGGCACTGTATATGGGTAGCAGTAACCCCAGAGTAACTTATCAACTTATGTGTGGTACTACACTGAGGGTAGTGGAGAATGAAAAAGACCTGGGAGTAATTGTGCACTCAGACTTGAAATTCTCTGAGCAGTGTAGACATGCTGCCAGGATAGCTCACAGGGTTTTGTCAATGATATACAGAAACTTTGCTAGCAGGTGATAGATAAGGAGGTGATTATCCTTTTTCTATCAGGCCATGGTTAGGCTGCATCTTGAGTACTGTATACGGTTTTGGAGGCCTCACTTTAGGAAGGATGTAGATCTGCTGGAAGAAGTGCAAAAAAGGGCAACCAGATTGGTGAAGGGAACAAAAGGGTGTTCTTACCTAGAAAGGCCTCATTCTGATCTCTCCCGCAGTTGCCCAGTCTTGAGACTAGACACCTGCGGGGCGATCTGATTTAGGTGTTTAAAGTCTTGAATGGATTGAGTTAGCTGACTGTTAATGGTATTCTTCCACTTGCTGACACTGCACACACACACGAAGGGGCATAATTCAAGTTGAGGTATGATGGTTGCAGGACAGCAGCCAGTGAGTGTTTGATTGTTTGAATGGGTTTCCATATGTTATTGTAGAAGTGGATTAGTTGAAAAAATTCAAGGGAGAACTAGACAAATTCTTGGAGGGTATGGATGGGTGAACTGGTAGTTTTTTTTTTTTTTGCTGATGCTATAGAAGGTTGCTTTCTTGCATCATTTACCATTATTATTACTACTACTACTATGAGAGGTACCAACAATTACTACCTCTTGTGTGACTAGAGATCTCTACCATTGAGGATGTCCTTGTGTCTTGCTCAAGCATGGGCAGCTGAGTACTTGATGGGCCCTATCTTTTATTCCTTTGAGGGCATCAGACCTATTCTTGAGACCCTTGTAAGTTCATTAGATTGCTGAATATGCTTAATCTTCTCATGTTGTTTACAATGACCACACAAAAGCCATCCTCCTTGGCTCTATCACGTTCAGCCAAAAGTAGCTTTCCTGCTGCTTTGAGCTTTTTACTTCATTGCTCTAGTCTCTGAGGCATGATTCTAGTCTAAATTTAAGAACACCCCACAAAACTAAGAATATAAGTATAATAATGCTACACTATATCTGGATTATTTTGCAGCAGTACTTACATTTTAAGCTAGATTATGTGCTACAGTTACATTATGAGATTGTGCTTGTATTGCTTTAAATATATGGTTTCTAATATTAATTTCTATGTAACTCCTATGGAATTACTCATATATAGATGACTACTAAATTGCATATACACCTGTGTGCAAAATTTAAGGACCAGTCAGGTTTTCACCTGTAGCTTCTCATAGGAGTAGCCTGGATATGGGTAAAGCATATCAAAGGAACCTCATGAGGTACAGAAATGATGAAGGAAACAACACCAACACAACAATGGAAACAAAACAGAACAGAAGGACTTTATTCAAAAATGGCAACATAGCACTGGCTGCCATGATTAGATGCATCACTGCCAAAGATGGAACAAAGGGAAGAGTTGGTCCTCAGTAGGAGATATGGCCACCCCTAATGTCGATGCAGGCTTTGCACCACCTGTCCATACTTAGAACAGCATTGTTGATAAGTTCTTGTGGTAACATCGTCCATTCCTCTGTCAGGCCATCTTCAGCTGGTAAACATTTTCTGTTGGGTGTAGATGTGCTGCTAGGCATCTCCCCAGAGTCCCCCAGAACGTCCCATATATGTTTGATGGGATTTAGATCGGGGGTAATGAGGAAGGCCAATCCATACGAACAATGTCCTCACTTTCCAAAAGCATATCAACAGCTGCAGTGCAATGGGGTTTGGCATTATCATCCAAAAATAGAAACTCGGAGCCAATGGTACCTCGGAACAGACGCACATTACCTCAGTACAGTAGCATGCACCAGTTACAGTACCGCCTTCCAGTATCTGGAGTTGTGTATGTCCATCCAAGATAATGCCTCCCCAGACGAGAGCACTTCGACTGCCACATCGATCCCTTTCAGTGATGTTCGCAGGGTGATACTGTGTGCCAACCTCTCGCCAGATTAGCTGACATCCAGAATTGCTGCTGAGACTGAATCTACTCTCATCAGTAAAGAGTACCTTAAGTAAAGATTTTGTGGTTGTAACCTTTAGAAATAGTGTTGGTCCTTAAGTTTTGCACACCAGTATATCATTTTTATATCAATACTATGTTTATATTATTCTTATGTTGATGCTATAACAGTGGTGGTGATATCATTTTTGTATTGATACAGTGGTAACAGTGGCTGCAGACTGCAACTTTCATTCTTTTAAGCAATTTTGAAAAGCAAGTAAAGACCAGATTAATGAACTTTATCGGATAAACACAAATTACAAGTGCACTACTAATTTTAAACAAAAATCAATTTAAGTAACAAAAAAGTCACTATAGCTTCTCCCAAAAAGACCTGTTCCTTGTAATCTTGGCATCATTCTCATAAATCATCCTGCTTCAGATTGCTATATACTAAGAACGTTAAAAATCTAGAAGGTGATTTTTTTTTTTTTTACTTTTCATGATATAGAGATAATTGCAAAATATATTTTTCTGTATATGATCTGTTTTGTTTTTCGTTATGCTGTATACATGCTATGCTATGCTTTTGGAAAGGTATTAATTTATGCAGTTTTTATATTTTTTTTGTTTATAGCATTTAATTGATCAGAAAGAGGTATATGAGTGGTTCTTAAATGTTGGAAGTGATCTGCTTACTAATCTCCTGCTGTGTGGAGAAAAGGTATATTTTCTAGTATATTATTATTATTTTGGCATTGCAAAAATAAATTCTAAACAGTATAAAAACAAAGAATATAAACCCAATTCATGTTTTATTGAATCCATATTCTAATAGCATAAGCCAGTGATTGTCAGCTAGAAGTATATATGGTCCTTGAAGTAATTAGAAAGGTTGCGATGGTGAATGTATGCAGAAGTAGTGAGACAATCAATGGTTAACTTTATTGGGTTTAATATTTTTTTTTATAATTGTGTATTTTTGGTTACCTTTATTGGTTATAATCACATAATTGATAGTATACAAGGTGTGTCAAAAATGAAACGAGAATCATTGCTTACCAATACTTACTACTACGCATGTCAACAACATTCATATCATGCCATAGCTTGTTTTTTTCTGTACAGGTCAGTTTTTTTTTTTTTTTTTGCAATTGGTTAAGTTTTGATTGAGCTGTGCCTGTTTAAGTGACTCAGTGTTTTAACCTTTCAATGGAAAAATGAGTGACCGTAATTTAGAGCAAAGAATTGTTCAATTTTTAGTGCAACTCAGTAAAAATGCTACAGAAACACGGAAAGTGTATGATAATGAAACCATGAATCAGCCATATTTGTATGAATGGTACAAATGGTTCAGATAGGGATGTTAATTGTCTTTTTGCACTGGGGGATCTCCCCCAACCCCATGTAGTATCTCTGTGATGTATACAGTTCACTGTGATTGTCAGATTGTGTATGTGTGAGGGTTGGGTTTGTGCAGTGCAGTGCAGTGCAGTGCAGTGTAGTGTTAGGTTAGTTATGTTCATCTGGCCTCTTAGATACAGGTGCTTGGAAATCAAGGCAACCCCCATTGCCTGTGACTACCTTGTGGAGGTGGACCAGGGCAGCAGGTAAGTATGAATATGAGTATTCTGGTGCAGGCAAACCATGGATGTCACCTGAGCTTGCCAGGGAGGATCCCAAAAAAGATAGACAAAACAAGAGGAAAACTTCATATCTGACTGCACAATCATTCCCAGGTCTTTTTCATTTTCTGCTAACCTAAGTGTAGTACCACACAGTTGCACGTTCCTCTAGGATTATTTCTACCCATAAGCAGCACTTTACATTTGTCAATGTTAAACTTCGGTTGCCACTTTTCAGCCCATCTGCCCCAATTTTCTAGATCCTATTGCTTTAACACACTGCTGTTACTGTCATTAACAACCCTACCAACCTTTGTATCATCTGCAGACTTCGACATTAAACCTAATATACCTTCATCAATATCATTGATAAATATACAAAACAACAGTGGGCCCAACACTGAACCCTGGGGGACTCTACCAATAACATTAGTCCATGAAGAGCAACGTCCATTGATTACCACTCTGTCTTCTCCCACTCAACCACCCTTTTATCCATTGCAGCAACTTACCCTTAATACCATACTGCTCCAGTTTGTACAGTAATCTTCCATTTGCTGTGTTCGTTGTGGCAAGTGACATTCCCACACTGGTCAGTCCAGGAACTACTGTCAACATCTGAAGCCATGCCGCTTAGTTTCAGAGAGGGAGGGAGATGTCCACGACAAGAAGACTGCCAACTTCAGTGACAGACGAGAATGTTGAAAAAATTCGAGAGATCATGTTCCAACACTCTCAGATGAGCATTTGACTAATTGCAGAACAGTTACGCTTTGACAAAGAAACAGTAAGAACAATTTTGACAGATGGTTTCTCATTGTGACAATGCACCATGTCATTCCTGTATTGCAGTGATAATTTTTAATGAAAAACAAGATCACAACATTGGAGAACCCTCCTTATTCAGCAAAACTGGCACCTTGTGACTTTTTTTTTCTGTTTCCAAAAATTAAAATCCACTTCAAAGGAAAACAGTATGAGGACTTAGCAAACATAGAACACAATGCAGCAATTAAAGGCAGTATCTTCTGAGGAATTCTGCTGCTGTTTTAAATCCTGGAAATTGAAAATGGGGTGCTGCATAGGTGCAGTTGGATACAAGCACAAAAATGTAATAAAAGCAGGTTATATTGTCATTGGACTGATTCATGCTGTTTTGTTAGTTATGTTTTTTATACATTAGAATGATAAAGGAAAATATGTTAAAATAAACTGTTAATGTTTCATAAGACTGGAAATATTCATTGTCTTGGATATTTATTTTTGTTAATGGAGATTTCTGAAGAAAGCTTAAGAGTTTCATATTTTCTCATCATGTTTGATTGAAGAAACCAAAAAGCAAAGATTTGTTATTAAGAAAACATGAAAGAAAACTTGCCCTTAAACTGTTATTAAAATGTGTAACTTTTTTTGTCTTCATAAAGAACTGTGTGAAAGGCTAATTTTCTGATTACACCATGTTAATTCATTTCTAGTTTTGAATCAAATGTTATGTTTTCTTCAAGAGTGTCCATCTGTAACCTAATAACGTTAGTTTTAGTTGATGGCCACTACTAGAATAGTTTATTTTAAATAGTTAATATGTGAATACCCCAATGTTTATACCCACATTAACTGCATGTATTATTTATTTTTCTTCCTGTAATGAATTTTTTTGAAAATTACTGAACAGAATCTTTGCTAAAGAAATAAAACGTGTAGTGTCAGTTTATTTAAACACACTGCTGAACATAATTCTGAAACAGTGTTTCATGTGATCTCTGTGTGGAAAATGTAATAATGTGATCTCCACTTGGTTAGGTTGCCTCAGATATTTTACTAAGCATAAAGTAGTTCTTGAACTATATTAGTATTAGTCAAGCCAAATAATGCAAAGGAAGCAAGGTTATTCTGTATCAGCCAAAAAAAAAAAAAATTGCCTATTTCTGACTGTTATTTAGCTCCTCTCTTATGAATGGGGGAAACGTTTGCACTTTTTCTGTTCCAAAGGAAATCACCCTGTAGTCTAGTTATGATCTCAGTAGCAATCCTGATGATGATGATTCATTCCCACGTTGCATTCCTTAATATAACTGGTTGCACCCCCATCTTAGAGTCCTGCATGGGTCCATTGCATTAGGCCTGCACCTGTAATAACTGGAAACATACTCAACTCATACCCATAGTAAATGGAACTGCATCTGAACCTGACCTGCACTGTTTGTAGCCAAGCCACAACTCACAAACAAAAAAATTGACATATTAAGAAAATTTGCCTTAATTTTCTTTATTTAGCATTAGCATTAGTAGAGGCATTTGATGCAAGAAAGCAAGCTTATGCAGCATCAGCCAAAAAAAAAAAAAAAAAAAAAAAAACCCACTTCCACTTCACCCCTCTGTTTGTTCAAAATACCTGTCCAGCTGAGCCTTAAACTTATTTAGGCTATCAACCTCCACGACAAGAGATGGAAGTCTGTTCCACCAACCAACCACCCGCTGGCTAAAGGCAAATTTCCGCACGTCTATCCTACATCTGTCTTTCCTCAATTTGAATTTATGCCCTCTCAGGTGATTATTCTGAGCTAGAGGAAGAATCCCATCAGCATTGAGCATGCTCAAACCATTCAAGGCTTTATACACCTCTATCAGATCACCTCGCTGGTGCCTAGTCTCCAGACACTGTAATTTGCAAAACTTAAGCCTTTCTTCATAAGAGCACCCCTTTGTTCCATTCACTAATCTTGTTGCCCTTCTCTGTACTCGTTCCAGCAGCTCTGCATCCTTCTTGAAATGAGGCCTCCAGACCTGTATACAGTACTCTAGGTGTGGCCTGACCATTGCCTTATACAAGGGAATAATCACCTCCTTATCCCTGCTGGAAAAATTCCAGTATATCATTGACAATACTCCATGAGCTACTCTTGCAGCCCGTCTGCACTGCTCAGAGAACTTCATATCTGCCTGCACAACCACCCCCAAGTCCCTTTCATTCTCTACCACTGTCAGTGTAGTACCACAGAGTTGATACGTTGCTCTGGGGTTGCTGTTTCCCATGTGTAGTACTTTACATTTGTCAATGTTAAACTTCATTTGCCACCTCTCAGCCCATCTGCTCAACCTTTCCAGATCCTGTTGCAGCAGCATAGTGTCAGTAGTGTCCTTGACAACCCTGCCAACCTTTGTATCGTCTGCAAACTTGGACATTACGCTTGATATACCATCATCAATATCATTTATAAATACAGAAAACTATAATGGACCCAACACTGAGCCCTGAGGGACTCCACTAATAACATTAGTCCACGATGAGCAGTGTCAATTGATTACCACTCTCTGTCTTCTCCCCTTCAACCACCCCATTATCCCTAGCAGCAATTTGCCACCAATGTCACACTGCTCCAATTTGTGTAGCAGTCTTCTATGTACAACAGTATCAAAAGCCTTTCTAAGATCCAAGTATATAATATCAAAGCTATTGTCTGCATCCAGTTCTTTTGTGACTGCATCATAGTATCCAATCAAGTTGGTCAGGCAAGACTTCCCCTTAACAAAACCATGCTGTGTCTGAGCTATAACTGAAGTCTTGTCTAAATGATCCTGCAGTGCTTCTTTAACCAGTGCCTCCATTAATTTTCCTGGAACAGAAGTTAAGCTCACAGGTCTATAATTACTTGTGTCAGCCTTTGATCCTCCTTTGTGAATTGGGGTCACATTTGCACATTTCCAGTCTATGGGTACCTCCCCTGAGTCCAAGGAAGCTCTAATAATTATGGCTAAGGGTTTGCTTACTTCCTTTGCTGCCTCCTTTAATATAACTGGATAGATCCCATCCACCCCGGGTGCCTTTCTCGTGTTTATCTTCAACAATTTCTCCTCCACTTTACTCCCAGTTATTTCAAGATTCTGTAGCTTACTGCTAGAGTTGAATACACCTCTGGCATTCCCCTCGCTGAATAACTCCTCATGTGTGAATGTCGATGCAAAATATTCATTTAGTTTGTTAGCTACCTGAGCAGGATCATCAACAGTTGACCCATCAATATCAAGTGGACCAATCTGATTCATCCCCTTCCTTCTAGAGTTTACATAAGTAAAGAACTCTTTGCTGTTTTTCTTTGCATCCCTTGCCAAGGATTTCTCGTAATCTGCCTTCGCCTGCCTAACCTCCTTTGTAACTTGGTTGCTTATCAACTTGTATCTATCATAGGCTTCTGTGTCATGTGTTAATTTGTAAGTATCCCATGCATTTTTCTTCTCTGCCATGTGCCTCATTAGTTCATCTGACATCCATTTTGGCCTAAACCTTGAACAATATTTCTTAGTTGGTATGTAAAGTCTAGTAGCTTCCAAGATAAGTTCTTTGAATGCTTCCCATTTTGAGTTTGCTGTTGGTAACATCATCAGTTGGTCCCACTGTATAGAATTTAAATACTGTCTCAGTCCATCGTAGTCACCTTTACGGAAGCAATAACCCTTCCCTTTACCCCTAATGGTAGTTACCTCTTTGAGTAAATCCCATTTCAGCACACTGTGATCACTGCCACCTAGTGGTTCATTTATCTGCAGATTCTTAATGCATGAAGAATCACTGCTGATAATCAAATCAAGAGTATTAGTTGCCTCTAGTTGCCTCCCGAACATGCTGATGTAGAAAACAATCATCCAATAAATCCACAATAGCCCTGCTAGTGTGTGAGTGACCAGTCCCCAAATTCCAGTCAATATCTGGGAAATTAAAATCTCCCATTATAAGACTCTCTGATTTACTGGCCCACTGTATTTCCCTGTACAATATCTTATTATACTCATCAGAGTCATTAGGCCTATAGCACACTCCTACTCTCAATTTTGATCTCACAGTGCTTATGTCACACCAAACTGACTCAACACTGCACTGTCCAGTGATGTCGACTGGCTTCACTTCCTTGGTTTTTATATGTTTCTTAACTAATAGCATAACCCCTCCCCCTTCCTATCCTGTCTATCCTTTCTGTAGACGTACTCCCCAAATTGCAGTTCTGCATCCCTTATATCTGTGTGACACCACGTCTCTGATATCCCAACAATATCTGCCTTTGATGTTTTGAGCAATACCTCAAATTCATCAAATTTATTTACTAAACTCCTAGCATTGGTGTACATGCAAGTATACTGCACCTGTTTCTATTCTTAGCTACCCTAACACAACCCATGTGTTTACTTGTACCGCAATGGCTCCCAGCAGTCTCTGAAATATCATACATCTTGTTTTTCAGGCTTCTGCTCATTCTAATAGAAGCAGTGCAAGAATCTCTTTCACCTCTGCCAGTGGCTACTGTCAATCTATTGGTCTTTGTCTCCCTCCCCAAGCTAGCAGTTTTCTGACCCACCTAACACTGCCTCGATAGCATCAGCAAATATTCTTGCACCCTTTCTATTTAAGTGTATCCCATCCCTGTAGAAGCAATCTCTCCTGTTAACAAGTACAGTCCAGGCTGAAAATAATTTTCTACCCCTTGAGCCTTGCACAATCTTGCACAATAATAATGTAATAAATCACTGGATCAATAGTATTGATTTTTTTATTGTATATATTACACAAAAACTTAAAAAAAAAAAAAAAATAGAAAATATTTATTTGAAATATTAATTTTACTAATTTTTTAAATTGCTGTGCTGAAAGAGGACATCAACCTTTTTCAGGTTCAACCAAATCCAACTTTCTTGGATGAGAAATCCCACTGCAGAAAAATCTTTTTCACTGGTGCTGGCAGGTATGGCACGAATGAAATGAGCCACAGCCACAAGATTTAGAAAAAAATACATAATTTTTTCCCCCACCCCCTTCAACAATGAAAAATCTCCTTTATCAGAAATTTCTTTTGGAAGTTTCATGTGATGTAATTTTGAATGTCATTAAGTGGTGGTCACCATTTTCATCACTTGATTCTTCCACATCAAATAAATTGTTTTCTGTCTTTTTCTTTTTGACGAACCTTTTTAGTCTGGCTATTTGGTCTCGTGGCACTGATGTAGTTGGGGCTTCTAGTTTAGTATTAAGTTGTTTTTTTTCTTGCCAGTCTTCTTACTTCGTTTCTAACTTCTATTCTTTCTGCTTCGTTATTTAAAAGTTCTAAACTTTTCAGTTTTGGATTAAAAAACAAAGCTATTTTGTGTAATAATTATGATAGAAATTTTTGTTGAAGAATGGATAGACATTTTAAGTTCAGAAATAATTTCTGTATCCATAACTGAAGGCTAGAGATGATGTACTAGTCTTCTAAATCAGACTATATTTCTATGTAGTCCTATTTTGGCTTACTTGAAGCTTCCAACTCATCTGAAGTTGAAGCTTTTTTAAATCGCTCCAGAAATGCTACAATATTTTCTATTAAGTAAGCATTCAAACCATCAAGACAATGCTCCCCCAATCTGTCCAGCAAGATTTCTTAGCACACGCTTCTTGATTAGACCGGGGTTCGAGCCTGTCACCACCAAATACGGAGGATGCGGAAAGGTCAGGAAATGACCACCGCATATTCCCGGAGCAATATGGCCTTAGTTGCTAATGCTCCTAAAAAAAAAACAAACCAAAAACCAAGCAAGATTTCCTTAATCTGATCATTCTGATCTGCTTATGAATAGATTCAAACGTTGTGAACAAGCTGTTCCATCTGGTTCTAAGTGGTGCCTTAAAATTTTTTTACAACAGTTCTGCAGATTTGATTGTTTAAAATTTGTAATGAGATATTCCAGTGCTGATTGCATTTTCTGCATTCAAGAGATTATCTGTATTTTCTGCATCTTTAAATTCAAATATATGAGCAAAATTGTGTTTAGCAGATGTGCAGAACGGTTCACACTTTTAACACTTTTTAATGATGATATCATATTTCTGCTATGATCAATTACATTAACTAGGCTAGGGAAAAAAATCATAATTCATATCTCTAAAGACTTTGAGTTATCACCGACTTAACATTATCACCTGCTTTTTTTTCTTTTCTTTTTTTCTTTTCTTTTTTTCTTTTTTAAGGGAAATATCCCATTGTGTTGTTTATAATATAACATAACACAGTGTTGTATATATATATATACATATACCCTTTATGCTAAAGACCAAGTTCCATTGATGTAGTGTAAAGTTAAATATACATACCCAATTTTCTAAAATAATCTCTCCACAAATCTAAAGTCACTGCCTCTCCTGTTTTACATAAAATTTCTTTGAGTTCAGTAATAATTTTAAGTCAAAGCTCTGATGGCAAGGTTTTGGTATTACATGATATTGTAGTAGGATCTGGTAACAGTGCTTTGTCATCAACACAACCAGATCTTGAACCAATATCAATAAGACACTGTGCAAATTCTATAAATCCTTCACTAACAACAGACTGAAAGGGTTTTATATCATTATGTGTGGATCATTATCATTAAGTGGAAATCTGCTGTATACCAATGGAAACAGTGAAAGGAGTGAAGATGGAGTTGGCTTTCTGGTCCATAAAGATATAAAAAACAACATTTTGGTTTTTGAAAGTACATCACCAAGGGTGTCAAGACTACTACTCAGGATTTCTAAGAGGTATAAGCTAAAGGTTATAATGATTTATGCACCAACATCGAGCCATGATGATGAAGAGGTTGAAGAAATGTACACCGAAATTGAGAGTCTTCTAGATGAACAGAAAACTCACTTACACTATCATTATGGGGGACTTCAATGCTAAGGTTGGAAAGAGACAAAATAGCACAGAAAGGGGAACTATAGGAAATTTTGGAATTTGTGAAAGAAATGAAAGAAGTGAAAGACTTGTGGAATTTGCAGAATCTCGAGGAATGTCAGTAATGAACGCTTTTTTCATAAAAAGGCTGAACAGAAAGTGGACATGGAAGAGCCCAAATGGATTAATAACTAGTGAAATCGACTTCATCCTCACTAACAGAAGATATATCGTGAATGATGTTACTGTCCTGAACAAGGTAAATGTTGGAAGTGATCACAGAATGGTAAGATGTACACTTGATATAGATGTAAGAAAAGAAAGGAAAAAACTGACTCGAGTAAATAATACAAAAGTCTTTGAGATAACAGAAGAGATAAAAAAGCAGTATGTACTAGAACTTAAGAACAAGTTTGAGCTTCTGCAGACTGCTCAGGACCAAGATATCGATGAGGAATATTACAACTTTCTGAAAGTGATAAAGCTCAAGAAACCTATAGTTAAAAAAGAAATCCAAAGAAGGAAGAATTAGTCAAGAAACACTTGTCATGATGAACCGAAGACAATAAATGATAAACATTGACAAGGAGAAAATTGAGTATACTGAGTTATGCAAAGCCATTAGAGACTTAGAGAGGACATAAGAAGATTTAACACAAGAAAAGTAGAACAGACATTAAGGGAAAACAAAGGATTTAAGTCAGCAGCCATGAGCAGTAATACAGAAAGACAAATGATACTGAAACTGAAGAATAGTGATGGTGTACTTATAAATAGGAGAGAAGGCATAATTCAAATAGCAGAAGACTACTATAAGGAGTTATATAAGGAGTGAGGGAATGATGCCAGCAGTGGGGAAGATGGATTGCAAATTAGTAACACATACAACAAACCTGATATCCTTCCTGATAAGGTAGAACATGTGTTGAAGAAAATGAAGAACAAGAAAGCCCCAGGGGAAGATGAAGTTATTGTAGAGTTGTTAAAATTGGGAGGAAGAGACATGACACAAAAACTGGCAAGACTCTTCACAAAATGCATTAGAAAAAGTGTGAAGCCGAAGGAGTGGAATAATGCAATCATTGTTTTGCTGCATAAGAAAGGAGATAAATCAGAAATTGGAAATTATAGACCAATTAGCTTGTTATCCCACATCTACAAGTTGTTCACAAGAGTCATTACTAACAGATTAGAAAGAATACTTGATGAGAATCAGCTGAAAGAGCAAGCTGGCTTTAGGACAAGATTCTCAACTATGGATCATCTTTACGTAATGTCACAGATAATGGAGAAAGCAAATGAATATAAAACATCATTATGCCTGGCATTTGTGGATTATGATAAGGCAAATGACTCCATACAGCATAAGGCAATGTTTCAGGCACTGAAAGACAAGGCATACCCATATATTATGATTTTGAAGAAAATATATGAGAATGCTACTTCCTTTATTAGACCTGCCCGGCAACCCAAAGGTCGCGGGTTCGATTCCCGCCTCGGGCTTGGATCAAAGTACTGCAAAAACCTTGGGAGGTGCAATATGGCCACAGAAGCCGATGCGCCAACAACTACCAAATCAAAATCCTTTATTAGACTAGATAAAGACAGTAGGAAATTTAAAATTGAGAAAGGAGTTCAACAAGGAGACACAATATCTCTGATGCTGTTTACTGCTGCCCTTGAGGAAGCTTTCATAAGATTAGACTGGTCGCAGAAAGGAGTCAATGTGAACGGAGAGTACCTAAACCATTTACGATTTGCAGATGACATTGTGGTCATAAGCCACGATCCCAAATAATTAGAGGAAAATCTTAATCAATTATGCACAGTTAGTAAGGATTTTGGATTAAAGATGAATGTGGCTAAACAAAAGTAATGATGACCAAGTATGCCACAGAAAGGGAAATAATGATTGAAGAAGCAGTAATTGAAAAGATGGAGTCATATACTTATCTGGGACAAGTTATTAGCTGTAATAATGATAAATGGCTGGAAGTCAAGAGAAGAATAAATTTTGGATGGAAAGCCTTCAGGAAATATAGTCACATACTGAGGAGCAATATTCCAATTTGTGTGAAACGTAAAATAATGAACCAATGGATACTCCCACCACGACTTATGGAAGTGAAACTTGGGCACTCACCAAAAGAATGGAAGAGAAGCTGAGAATGACGCAGCAAAGAATGAAACGAATTATATAGGGAATCAGACTGTTAGATAAGAAGGATGGATTAGGCAGCAAACTCAAGTAAAGGACATTCTTATCAAAACTAAAGAACTAAAATGGTCTTGGGCAGGACACACAGCTCGAAGACATGATGAAAGATGGACTAAAAAAATAACAGAATGATACCCAAGAGGAGTTAGAAGAAAACCTGTAAGACAACAATGGAGATGGACAGATGAAATTCATGAGTTTGTGGGTAGTAAATGGATGGCCATTGCACAAAACAGAAGGAACTGGAAAGTTGCTGGAGAGGCCTTCATCCTGTAGTGGATTGAAAATGGATGATGATGATCATCATCATCATTATACATGTATTTCACTGCCATTTTTATTATTTATTTTTCTTCTTTAGTTAGTATTTTTAATGTATCTACAGTTTTTTCAAAATAGCCCTTTACAGTTTGTAAACTAGATGCTGAGAAGTTAAAACATCTGTGTTTTCTTAAAGATAAAAGTACCAGTTTTATGGCTTTGAAAAATAAAAACTTGAAGACAAAACTTACATGCTGCAACATCTTTAACTAGTTCTTCATTTTCATCAATAGTAGTAGTTGAAATCTGGTCTAAACATCTAATTTAGCGTATTCTTTGTCAATTAATTTATATGCTCCATTCTTTGATTTCTTTCTTTCTTCATTCACAGACATTATTGCAATTAAAAAAATGAAATATATCACTAAAATCCCGTGTGGTTTTAACACAAAAGCAAAATATAACAGCAAGGACTGTGCCTGTACCTTTCTCCCACTTAAAATAGGCATTTGATCAAATTGACTATTCCTAAATGATCTGAAATAAGGATGTTAATTTATTTTACCATTAACTTTCTGCTAGTACCATATTTCCCCATGTATAAGACACTCCCATTTATAAGATGCACCTTAATTTTGGGGCCCAAAATTTGAAAAAAAATGTATTACATAAAGTTATTGAACTCAAGTTTTATTCATCATAAAATTCATACAACTCCTCATCACTATCAAAGCTCCCATTTGTTATCTTGTCCTCATCTGTGTCTGATGATGAATCACTGTCTTCATATATTGTCTCTTCCTCAGTTCCATCTATGGCATTTGAAATGCCACACACTTCTTAAATGACTTGACAACGATCTCAATCTTGATATTATCCCAGGATCTTTTCACCCAGGTACAATCTTCTCCTATAGTTGGTTTCTTCACTCTTCCTGCTGGTGTCAAATTGTCCCCAGAAGACTTCGTCCATTGGTTCCAGTCATCTTTCATGGCAGCTTTGAAGGGTTGGTTAATGCTGACATCAAGTGTTTGGAGCTGGGATGTCAAGCCTCCAGGTATGGCGGCAAGTTTTGTTTTTTGCTCTGCAGCAATATTCTTTGTTTTTTGTTATGTGTGCCCTGAACTGATCAAGCACCAATAGGGCAGGTTTGCGTAAGAGCCCACCTGGTCTCCTGCTCCAAACTTTCTCAAACCAGATCTTCATCCCATCCTGATCCATTCAATCCTTTTCATGAATGTGGGCAGTCACTTCTCGAGGAATGTCTTCTTTTGGCATTGTTTTGCATTTGAAAATCAGCATAGGAAGCAGCTTGGTTCTGTCAGCACAACAAGCTAGAACAACTGTATAATGGCTCTTTTCATGTCCACTTGTCTTCACAGTTACAGTTTTCACCCCATTCTTATCAACAGTTCTGTTACTTGGGACATCAAATTGAAGGGGGACTTTGTCCATATTTGCAATCTGTCCCAACTCAAACTTATGTGTCTTCCGACATTGAATGACAAAATGATGAAATTCAAGGACCTTCTACTCATAACTTTCAGGCATCTTTTGGGCAAGTCTGGTGCATGTATGCATATTTAGTCCATGAACCTGAAGCACCAATTGTGTCCTCCTTTGAAATCAGTAACTTCTTTTTCATCAGCAATTCTTCTTGCCTCATGCTAAACCATCTTTGTGGACACAGGAATTCCAATTGCCCTTTGCTCTTCAATTTCCTCTCTAAATCAGGCCATTTTGCTGACTTGCCTCTCATGGCCTTCTTCTGCCGTGGCGTTTTCAGTAGGGTGTCTTCTTCCCGTAGCCAGTCTCGGATTGTTTTCTCAGTTGGAGGAGGACCGAACTTGCATTCAGCAGCACGATTTTCATTCTCTTTTGCAAACTGGATCACTTTTAACTTGAATTCAGCACTGTACAAAAATCTTTTCTGAGCCATTTCTGGGCAGAACGTGGCAAAAAGTAACCTAATATACCGGTAACAAGTGCAAAACAATGAACGCAAAGACAAAAAGCGGGAAATGCAAGTAAAAAAATCTACAACCACTGTATAAGACGCACCCAGTTTTTAGACACCAAATTTTTCGAAAAAGGGGGCATCTTATACATGGGGAAATATGGTATGTCAGAAGGGGGAAAAACTCCTTCACTTCAAAGCATTTTGACTAATAAGCATTGTTTAAAATTATTGTGTGTAAGGTCAGCAAATAATTAAAACAGACTTCAGTGACTTCAGGAGCAATAACAGACATTTTTGGAACAGTATTGACATTTTACAAAATATTCCTTACTTTGGACTTTGTGTGTTTGATAATTATCAGTTATTTGTTGAATTTTTAAGAAACCACTTGCTGACTTTGTTGAAACTGACCACCACCAATGGGAAGAATTTAATGGCACCGGGGGGGGGGGGACTTACTGAATAAGGGCAGGTATTCCTAAATAGCTACATTTATGCTCCTGGCTCCCACCACCATGATGAGTACACTACCAGTAATAGAGATTATGTATTTATTTATAACTATGCTATACATGAAAAGCTTCACAAAAAAATAAACAAATAACTAGGCTGACTGGTTGTAGCATATTATAGATGTCTACATTGTAATTAAGTATCCTTCTTTATATAAATATAAATTCAAGACTCAATTAAAAAAAAAAGCTGAAATTTTTAGCTTTTTACCATTTACATTTTAATCGAGTCATTTCAGTAATCTAAAATACACTAAAAATGTATATCTAAAACAGAAGATTGAACACTGTGTAAACTACACTACACAGCAATACAACCTGGTAGCTAATATTGAAAAATAAATTACTTAAGATAGGATGTGGTGTTACCATAAGAAAAACAACAGCCCTGTAGGGTAATAATATGAATTTGAGTCCAAAGCGCCAAATACAAATTAATTCTGCCTTTCTGTATTCGTGAGCTGGAGTTGAGCTTGAAAGTGAAACTTTTGCAAATATGAGTGGACAATGTCATGAATGGTTACTATACACATTATGCTTATAACAATATATATTGTTATACAGGGTGTCTCAAAAATATTGGTACAAACGTTTAGGGGAGGTAGGTAACATCTAAAGGAATGTGAATCGCATAGGAATCCATAACCAGAAACGGCACCATAAGTCGGTACACGGCACTGTTCATCAGTTCGCGAGAGGGAAAATTTCTGGTTTACTCATTCAAGCAGTAGTTGCCACACAAAGAGCATGCATCGATATACAAACTGTGAGCTGGCAGACATACACCTAGTGTATGGATTAGCAGAGGGCCCACACGGTGTGCGCCCCCATGCAGCACAACATCGCTTCGCAATAAATGTGTGGGCAGGTATGGTCAGTGACTGCTTAGTCGGCCCATACCTGTTACCATCCCACACGAACTCTGCTAAATATTGGATCTTTCTTGAACAAGTTCTACCAGGGTTACTTGACGATGTTCAAGCAAATGTGAGACACAACATTTAGTTTCAACATGACAGGGCGCCTGCCCATTATGGAAGATGTGTTCGTGACCATTTGAACAGGCGTTTTGGCCGTCAATGGATTGGCCGTGGTGGACCCGTTGCCGGGCCCCCACACTCACCTGATTTATCGAGCCTTGATTTCTTTCTGTGGGGGGCCCTCAAATCTATCATGTATGAATCGCCTGTGGAGACAGAAATGGATCTCGTGGCGAGACTCGTCTGCTCTGCTGCTACTGTCAAAGAAACTCAAGTTGTGTTCGACCATGTCCACCAATCCATGCTGTGTCAGTGTCACGTATGCATTGCATCTCGTGGTGGAACCTTCGAGCATCTGTTGTAACATCGTGAAATGCATCCATCTCGTACTCCATTGTTAATATTATGTCAAATAAATGTTTGCCATTAATTACTATCTTGTGTCATTTCTGCTTCTTGTGCCTCTGCTACTACTTTCCCGTGATGCTTCCGGTTATGGTTTCTTTTGCGATTCACATTCCTTTAGATGTTACCTACCTCCCCTAAACGTTTGTACCAATATTTTTGAGACATCCTGTATATGTGTAATAGTTACCTTGACCCACTTGCTGGTAAGTGGCAGGTTTCTACTGCTACCCAACCAGATGCAGGACTCTGCTCCATCTACCCCACAGCCTTACTCTCTTTCAACCATAATAGCATTTCTGATAGATACTTCTCAGCAACCATTATATCACTAATCTTATCATACTGCAATCTGGACTCCCTTTCTCTGTCCCCCTTGTTCAAATGTGCTTTCTTTTGTAAAAATGAATGCAAAATACTTAGTCAATTAGTCTGCGAATCGTGGCAGAGTTGTTTGATTTCATCATTTTGGACCTGGAGAGAACATAAATGCTTCATGGTTTCCGTTTTGCATTATCATACAAGAAAAACTTCATATCCCCTTTTTATATAAGGATAGTTTTTCTTTCTTATCAAATCAATAGTATTGTTAGATTTCTGCTTATAGTTTTCATGCATGGCAATGTTACATGATAATCTGTAACTGTGCCATACATTTTTCTTGAGCTATATAGGTATATTTAGTTTTATAGAGCTGTTAAACTCTCTTGTCATCCATTTTGGCATCCTTCTTTAGTGATGTGCTAACACTGGAACAAATATGTTCATATCTTCCAGGATAATTTATTTAAAAAGTTCCTTCAAATTACTAAATCAGAATTACAAAATAACTGACACCTAACTTCATGTAAGGTTTGAGCTCAGATTGTGAGATTCATTGAATACCAAGTGAAATCTATTACACTTAAATGACTAATGAATAAATGAAGTAGGATATGTACACAACCACTCTGACAATCTCACTCTAACAGTACAGTGATGACATTTTGAACTCAACTTTGAAGTACATTATTAAGCCTAGAGGGAAAAAAGGTGTTAAAAAATTTGAATTAAATGAACAATTTTAGAAATGTGAATGTTGTAGAGTTTCTTTAACTGAAGATGCTTATACTGAAGGCAAAATTTTTTAAAAACTTAAAATTTGAAAAATACTTGTGGAAATATGTAGAAGCCGCTTATGCACTTTAATTTTTTACAGAGCATTTTGTGTCCAGAGAACTGGAATTATCACCCCAATTGATAGTAAGAAGGTCCTCAACCCACTATAATCCACCTCCCAAACACTTAAAATTGAAATTTTCTTTGCTTTTGAGCACCAAAATTTCTATGGACATTATCCGTTTTATAACAGTGGTTGCACCTGCTAGTGGGTCCTGTACTGTCAAATCCCTGATAATATTCGATCCTTTGTTGAGTACCCAGTCAAGGATATTTGGGCCTCTTGTACTTCCAGTCATCCAGGCGGGTGGTCAAAAATGTAACCTGTGGATTTAAAATAAATCAGGAAGGAATAAGTTATTCGCCCGTAATAAGGCATTCACTCTTTCTTGTTGAATCAAGTTTCTGAAACAGATTTTTATCATATTCTCTCAGTCATTAAGCCTGTAGCATATCCCACCTATAAACTTTACATTGTCACTAGACAGCTCACACTATACTGATTTTAAATTCACCTGGGCTTGATTAGACTCTGCTAATGGTATGACTGCTTCCAGTTCACTTTTGAAAGTATAGTCCCACTTCCCCTCTGCCTCTTTCTATCTTGTGAATACAATATAATAACCATAGTGAAATTCCCAATTTCAGGAAGGCACCAAGTCTCAGTTAGTCCTACAATATTAGCCTTAGAAAACTTGACCAGCAGCTAAAATTCTCACAATTTATTGACAACACTCCTGGCATTATTATATAAACAGGTTAAATTTACTTTTTACTACCCTTACACATTGATTATAACTGCATAAATAGATTTTGTTGGTTGATATTTCTTTCCATGTATGTTGCTGTATTGAGGTCTTTCAAGGATACAAATGGAACCTTGATGTTAAGTTTTCAATGTATCCCCAATCCAGATGGCAGTTTCCTGGACCCTTAATGTTTCTAATGTGATATGTGTTTTATCTCATTTTTCTATAATTAGGGCAGGCAAAGCCAAGAAACTTTTCCCCCATAAGCCTTGCAGAGTATTTTTAAATCTACTGTTTATTGCCAAGGCTCTCATTGGATCTCTCCTATTGTGTCTTTATATTTTTGAAACAGGTCCTCAGTTTGTTTATGCTTTAAATCATTTTTACTTTATTGCATTACGTGCTACTACTTGCATGTAATCGTGCTCCCCTTAGTTCCCTTACATACTGAAAACTGGTTTGCAACTCCTCACCTTAGCACCTCTATATAATGAAGATTTCATTACTCCTTAATTCTTGGTTAAGAAATAACAGAACCTTGATTATATCGAAAGACCCATGGCATGGACTAACTGGATCATTAGTTAAAAATATGCGTTAACAGATTTTTACAAATTGTTATGTTTATAAAAATTGTAAAAATTGATTTATCTAGTTATATAACACCTTCATACTGTTAAGGCATTATGTTAATGTTTTTAATTTTATTTAGTTTTATAATTACTTTTTCTTTTTTATAATTACACAGGATCCCAAAGACTGCTTATTGGCATACAGTGAGATTGTGGAGTTTGTGAGTGATCAAAGTAACTCACCAGTAATTGAAGAAGAACTTAGGAGCAGAGGAGTAAGTTACAATTACTGTAGTGCAAAAATAACTTTGACTGAAATATATAATATTTTTTCTTTTATATCTTTTATTTGTTGAATAATTTCTGAATATGGATTTCCAAAAATTTAGATTGAAAAAAAAAAAAAAAAAAAAAACTCACTGATTTACATGCATGTCACAAAAATTTTTCACTATCACAAGTTTTATTCTATTTTTATTGTAAGTTTTCAATTATTGCTTTTCTCCCATTGCATATTATGTTTTACACATTATTCTGCCTTTTAAACTGTTAATATACATTATAAAATAGGCCAATTAATAACACAAAATACTTAAATTTTTTATTAGCCTTCAGGGTCCTAAAATTATCTTATTTTTGAATTAAATTAAAATTAATTTAATTTTTTATTTTGAATTAAAATTAATTCATTTTTGAATTTTTAATTAATTTTTTTATGTATGTATAACTCTGTGGTCAACTAGAGGCCATGAAATTATGTATATGATGAGATGATATGATGTATATGATCACTGGCTTATATTAAAATCTTCATGCTGAAGACTACTTTGTCATTATAAACTATAAATGTTCAGGAACTAATATTCATGCATTTAAAAAAAAACACTCAACTATCAAACCTTTCCTTCTCACCTTGAGTTAGAAGATATTCAAATTTAATGTATCAGTGGCACTGTTACACTTCTTAGCCCACTCACTCACCTTTATTGACATAATTATTCACAGAAAATATTACTTACTCCAATACTTTATATGAAGTACTTCTAGCCATAAGCTTTTTCATTTTTAAAAAAAATATATGAAACATGTAAAGAAAAGCATGATACAGTACACCATTTCAGAAAAACATGACCTCTTGTATGATATCATACTGAAATATTAAAAAATATAAATTTCCCTGATACATAGAACAATAAGAATTTTGTGTCATGTGGCATACTTGGCTCGAGGCTCTCTTCACTCACCTGCATAAAGAAGGCATAGGCTGGCAGTGGCCACCACAGGAAACTTAAAGAATATTAAACTAGAAAATATATGTATGAAATGGACATGCACACACTGATATCAGTGGCACATATTTTTTTAGGAACAACTGCAATTTTGTGTGCAGCATCTATCCCTGTGCTGCTTAATAGCATACTGTTTCTCTACAGCATTTCACACAAAGAATGAGTTGGAGACTTGACCCAAATGTGTTCCAGTGGGAATGATTGTTGGGACTAGATCAGTGGGGAAAAGTATCTTGGATCGGTTTCTCCACTCATGCCACAGTGGAGCAACTGACTGTGCATTACATTGCAGAGGTATGGTCCATTTCAACATGGACTATGCATTACAACCTAGCACAGATGGGTTATCACAGCTTAATAACAACTAAAAGTACCCTTACTGATTACCTGCCATAAGTAAATGCACCTATATTGGGTACAGTAGTGGAGCTATTGTACACTGTGTGACAGGAAACTGGTTGATGGCCAGATGAATTGCATTTCCAACTGCCTGTAGATGGACCGGTATGGGTGGCATACTTGGCATGAGGTTTTCATACTCACCTGCATAAAGAAGAATTAGGCTGGCAGTGACAGCACAGTGGTCTGGGATAAGTTTGGACTGGAGATCCTTGGTACCAGGGCTGTAATGGAGGGTATATGCTGTATACACTCTGGATTTTTTTTAGATGAATAGCATATACCTTCTGGTTTTTTAAAGACTTGAAAAAAAAATATATATATATTATTAAAATATTTACTGAAATAAAAAATAAATAAAAAAAAATCACATGTGTACCCTATACGCACAAAAGATGTTTTATGTATAAACATCTTTGACGAAAATCTGATTTTCGTCAAAGATGTTAAAATCGAACCATTTTAAAATCGAACAGCTAGAACCAAAATCATGAACGATGTAACGTTTTATGCTCATGCCCACTATTTACTCTACCGAATCAATTTTAGTGCACACGCCCGCTGCTTACTCTACTGAATAAACGTTTGGAAGAGGTTAGGCCAATAGCCTAATTACCCATTTGATTGTAGCCATTTGTTCAATAGTATGATTGCAACAATACAAGTATTCATGTGTTACAATCCACATTTTTATTACATTCTGCTGTTAGGTGCCTAGATGTTTTCAGATCGATCATTTTCTGAGTAGCAAAAGGGACTGAATGCCACATTGCTATAACCTTTGCGTTCAACGATGCCAAAGTCAACTACAGAGCATTGTCGAGAGTATCGAGCAAGCCAACCTAAGAAAATAAAGATGGAGGTAGCAATGAGTGTGTGAGAATGACAAAGGCTTGCGTAAAAGACAAACAGAAAATCAAGTGTTGGATTTAGCAGTGCCTTCAATCAGCGATGCCGCTCCATCTAACAACAATGTACCTGAAGTGAGTATTAATTATGTACAGTAGACTGTGTTTAGTGTCAAACGGCACCAGGGGTTCCACTCATCTCCGCGTAGTATACGTTGTGGGTGTGAAACAGAACACTGTCAATGCCAGAGGTTTAAAGGTGTATGAATCTTGTATATGTGTAGTGTTGTGTACCATTGTTCCTCTGATCATTTGGCTGCTGGGCCCCTAATGGGACCCAATGTTGCCCCACTCCTTCCTGTGGAGGCAGACCAGGTACACCAGTATTATCTTTATTTATCCTGGCAGGTCCTGCCACCTAAGGTGCCTCCGTAGCCAGATGGGCAGGAGCAGCAGTGCGTAGCACACACTTCTTGATTAGACCAGGGTTCGAGCCCGTGACCACCAAATACGGAGGATGCAGAAAGGTCAGGGAATGACCACCGCACATCCCCGGAGCAATATGGCCTTAGTGCTAATGCTCCTAGAAACCAAATAACAACAACCTGCCACCTAATTTCCTGAGATTTCAGTGGCTAGGATCTAAAAAAAAAAAATAATAAAAAAAAGGGTCAGCCAAAAGCAGTACTAGTTCTGTGATTTGATGTCATTAAGTTTATGGGTGTAGGACTCAAACAATTTAACAATTATTTGAATGCTAGTAGTTGTAAATTAGAGGGGGAGGGGAGACAAGGCAGGAGGGAAAGACAGATATGGGGTCCATAGAGATGATGACCCCCAAATCAGTGGAGCGGGCCCATGCCCCGACAGCAGAAAGAGGGGACAGCAAGTGGGAGACCAGGGGTAACCCCCCTCCCGCCCAGGGAGTGGAGGCAAAGGATAACGCAAGGGAGCATGGCTAGGAAGGCCTAATGGCAGCAGCATCTGAGCTGTGCTGGTGGTTGTGTCCCACCTAGGACAGCATTCCATAGCATGTCAGCTAGGAACAGCCATTAGCATGGATGACCTTGGGGTCCATAAGGTTTCCATGTTCTATTCCAACCTCGCCACCATCTGGTGGCGTGGCGAGGTTGGAATAGAACATGCAATTTATATTATTTGCTCACACACCATTTTATTTTATTTTTTAAATTTTTTTAATTATTTTTTTATTATTATTATTTTTATTTATTTATTTTTTTTACATTTTATAGTTTTTACATTTTACAACTTTTTTGTACTCCCCCCCCCTCCATTCATCCATCATTCTCATTGACACCAGGGAGGGGTGACTTATGTGGAAGACAGCTCTTCTTAAACTAATTCCTAAACCTTTAAACAATGGCAAAGCCTTTCATCCTATTGCTTTGTTATCGCATTTGGCCAAAACACTTGAAAGATTGATTGCTATAAGACACTTCTCTTTTCACTAACTTGTATCAGATGATCAATATGGTTTCCGAACTGGATGAGGCACTGAAGAAGCAGTCGTTGAATTCTTTTCTCGAGTTAACTCTGCAAACTCTAAATACATTCATGCTATTTTTGTTGATTTCTCTTCCGCCTTTGATCTGTTATGGTGGTCTAGTTTGTTTGCTTGCCTACGTGCTGCCGATTGTCCTCTTCCTCTTTATAACCTTCGAAGAAATTATTTTGAAAATCGTAGTTTCTATTATTTCTGTATCTAATTCCATCTTCCACTCTGTCACTAGGGGCTGTCCTCAGGGCTCTGTTCCTGGACCACTCATCTGAAACATTGTTATTCTTGACAAATGGCTCTTTAAACCTGTTCCTTCTACTTCCAAATTGGCTTACACAGACGATCTCACCCTGCTGATCCAATGCAATTTTCGTGCCTCTCTTGAAAGTACTGCCATGTCAGATCTTTCTGTCATATCATGTCATGTCAGATCTCTCTCAATGGTCCACCATAAATTATCCATATCCTCCACGAAAACTAAAAAGATGCTAGTTAAGGGTTCGCTTAATATTTCATGGCCACCTGTTGTAAAACTTCAAAACAAATCACTGTCTTTGGTTTCTTCTCTAAAATTTCTTGGTCTTATCATTGATATTAAACTTACATTTACTAAACACTTAGAACATCTCTCAGAGAAAGTCAAAAAACTTACCTTCTCACTTCTGCGTCTCTCTAAACAGTCTTGGAGTCTTAATTCTTGCTCTCTAGTTCTAGCAATTTGTTTCTGTGGCATGGCCGCCTGGTTCTGGCATGTTCAGTCCTGACTAAACTTCATAACATTCAACGTACATTGCTAAAAATGCTTTTAGCAATGTGCAGGACCTGTAGGACTGTGTCTACTCCTGCCTTGCAGGTCCTTAACATGCTGAGGCCTGTGCTTCTACATTAGGCACACTGTCACTGTGGATCCCAAGGCAGAGAAAACATGCTGTTGGAATACTTTGATGCAGCATTGACAAGACAGATGGTCCGCTACCTCTAGGGTCTTGTTACTTTAAAGTTCATCCTTAATGTCAGTTAGAATCCACTCAGAAATGGTTTCATCTTGGTCTGTACACTCTCTACTTACTCTCTGGCCATAGCTCCCTTAATGCCAAACTTGCAACTTTCAATCTTGCTGAATCACCTCCCTGTTCTTGTGGTACCCCAGAAGACTGGGAACATATTTTATACCACTGCCACCAATATCCAGATCTTCGACAGATTTTCTTGGCACAGTTTAACTGTAGTCGTTTTTACGCCACTAAAATCAAAATCAATCAATCTTTGACAGAACCTTCTTCTCTCCACTAGTGTCATTGTCCCCAGAAATGAGTCGGACTTCCTGAGCACTAGAGAAAATTTCCAGTCCCTGCAAGAATTTGCTCGTCATGCTTTTGATCGCCGAAGATGCCTTCTCACTCAGCTATGGAATACCTCCTAGCCTTCCTACTGGAGACCCCTGCTGGCACTGGCCTTTGACCAGTGTGGGATTAGATATATATATATATATAAAGGCACTATTTTTTATTTTTATTTATTTATTTTTTTGCTGGTACAGGGTACCAGCAAATAAAAATAAAATAAAATCCCATCCCTCGGGCAGCCCAAACCAGTGCTGCCCGAGGGATGGTATTTTATTATTTTATTATTTAGTTTTTATTATTTACTTACTTATTTTTTTTATTTATTATTTTATTTTATTTTTTTATAATATATATATATATATATATATATATATATATATACTAAATAGATACGTTATAGTGTAAAGTTAATATCTTTAAAGTTTGAAAATCCATATAGCCATAGTCCTGCCATATCTCCAGTATACATGAAAACCAAAATATAAATCATATTAAGTAAATTAATAAAATAATAAAATAATAAGCCCAACACAGGAAAATTATTTTGCAAGGAACTTTGTCGAGGGCTAAACCCTTACAAAATAACCAACCCATGCTAGACTGAGCCATCGGTTTCTGTTATCATCTGCCTGTATACTAAAGCCAAAATAATATAATAGTGGAAATGTGGAATAATTTAGTATAACATTAACGTAAGATTTGAGACAAATGTAAGTCTAGAATGCCAAAACAACAAGCGTCGTACCGTAATACATAACAACAATTTATAAATGATACAGGCTGGATGATATTTAGCCCGACCGATCGCTACCACATTATAAGCACAACTGAGTAATTATTAAAATTTTTGCTTCCTTGCAAAATAATTTTCCTGTGTTGGGCTTATTATTTTATTATTTTATTAATTTACTTAATATGATTTATATTTTGGTTTTCATGTATACTGGAGATATGGCAGGACTATGGCTATATGGATTTTCAAACTTTAAAGATATTAACTTTACACTATAACGTATCTATTTAGTATATACATAACGTCCGATGTAATGTTCGATCGTTTGATGGCATTAATTGGGTGTTCTATATATTACACTTTAACTATAATTTTACATCTTTACAACCTAAACTCAGTAATATTATGGATGCTTTATATATATATATATATATATATATATATCACACTATTTGTATTTACAAAAAAACAGACGTTATTAAGTTAATTTTTACACTGCATAGGGGACTACCTTGTCTATTAGTATTATGATAAAGGCTGCATATTTGCTTCCCCCCTTTTTCTAATCAAGTTTGGAAACACTGTGCTTGATACATGGTCAGGAGTAGTCCCCTGATGGATTTCCTGGCTGTGTATCATATTTTCATTCACTATACTCAAATTTTGCATATTTGCCATCCCCTGATTTGACCTCTTGCTAAAATTGCTCTTCCTATCTGAATACAGTGTTATTTGCTTATTTATTTCTTTGTTATTTATTATTTTTTTATTTTTTGTATATTTTTTTTGTATATTGCTTGCTTCTTCAGTCCCAGTTCATTTTTGTACTAGGTTTTTCAAATCCTTTCACCTGTTTAACCACTACTTCACTTCCACTTTTGACTATCCCTTAAACTTCTCTTAGTTCAGGCACCATGTGTACTTTTCATTGCCATTTTCACAGACACTTTATTTATTTTACAAACCATACATTATATATATATATATATATATATATATATATATATATATATATATATATATATTATTTTATTTATTTTTGCTCTGATATTAGGGCAGTAAGAGCTGGTAAACCAGAGGGTTCTGAGGGCAGCTGCAATACATGCATAGTTATGGCCTACCTCCCCCATGGTGTAGATGGACACTGGGTAGGCTTACCAGGTGATCGCCTGCCTGGTGACAAAATGACCAAGAAACAACTAATCAACACAACACACACACACGCACTTCACAAACATAATATTACACACATTTCTGGCCTTTTGCAATGCTCTGTAATCATCACAGCGTACAAAGGTGGAGTTGAATTGACATTCAGGTGCCGTCCTACATAACATAAGATACCATACGTGTCTAGCTCGAGGTAGTTCACAGTTTAAACATTATCACAGTTTCAACATTACTTATTAAGTTATTTGAACCTAACTACCTAATAAATGGAACTGTTAAGTATTTTTTCTGGCCTAAGGGTGCCCATGAAAAATATTATTGAGACACTAAGGGCATTGGGGACCTCTGTATTAGTACAAAGACAGTACTTTGGAATCTGTGTGGCACTGGATTTTATAAAAGAGCTGTAGCATACAAACCAGACATCACAGCATGCAGTTGACTTTTCTGAACACAGGGCATAGCCCATTGTAATTGGTCCCTGGAATATCAGAAAGCTGGATTATGGAGTGATGAATAATGGTACACAGCTTTCCAGTCTGATGGCAGCATTTGGGTGTGGTGGATATCTGAAAAAGAATTATTATTTTCCCATTGGCTGTTGTTCATGAAACAGTGAATAACATAGTGCAATAACAGTATGTTGCAGAAGCCTGGTGACAGCCCATTTCTCTTTCAGCATAACAGTCCATCCTATGGAATATGGCACTGTGTATAACAGTGCATAGAATGCACTGTACAGCCTGTAGTGACTTAGTTTGTGGACTAGGGCATGCAGAAGCTTCACTGGGTTGCTCAGAGCCCCAGCCTTAATACCATTGAATACATTTGGGATGAACTAGAATTTTGGCTTCAGGCCAGATCAACATGCCCATTAGTTGATATTGACAGGTAACACTTCACAACTGATAGAAGCAATACTTAAACCTCAGGTGTTCATATGCTGTAAACATCTGTTTTAGCATCTGTGGTGAAATCCCATCTTGCATGCTAATTTGTCAGCCTTCTCTTTCAACAGTGAACCATTAGTTGGCAGGTTGTTTGCCCTTGCCTCAAAACCACTCATAAATATCCTCTTTCAAGGGGTATTATTATAGACTTTGCATTCATTTTCATTTGTGTGAGTACTGTCTCTGCTGCAGATTTTGTGCCTGGTTAATTCCTTACATAAGTGGATAGGGTAGCCATTGAAATGTCAAATTCCCTCATTATTTAAACTTCTTAATTTGTTTTTCTCCTTATTGTCAGTTGTAAACACAATCTCCAGCTTCTTTGGTGCCAGTGTACCTCTCCAGCACAAACTAAAACCAACGAATAAACACTAAGAGCGAAGTCATACTATTCTGTGGGCTAGGATGCCCTCACATGACATCCTAGACCACAGCATGAAGGGGAATGAAGGCAGTTTTTATAGGTAAACGTAAGGAGTATCCCCACCCACAACAAAACGTCCAAAGTATGTTTTTGTTTCTACAACAGAAGGTTTCAAATTGATGCCAGATAGTTTGGGATTGCAATTTGTATTTGAAATAAAAATTGACCATATTTTAAAAATTATCCATACTGCAAAACATTCAATAGCCCTATAAAAATTATATATACACAGTGTGGACAAAAAAACTGCATCACTTGTGAATTTTGCAAATGTGTTTTGCGCTGCATTGTGGGTTGCAGAAATGTTCAAAATGCATTTGTTAGATGGGATATATATCTCTGTGAATGAAATCCAATAAAAAGACTCCGCCTGATATACTTAATTGCCATAAATATCTTCCCAAAGGGTAAAATGCGTAATTAATGGAAATATGAGAAATCATGACAACCAAACATACATTTTATTGCATTTACATGTACAAACTGAAATGACAAGTTAACATAATAGTATTATGTACTGTAAATCAGCAAAATAAGTCGCCAATATTTGGTTGTTCCTGCTTGAGCTGCAATTACAGCCTTGCAACGATCTGGCATACAGTTAATCAACTTCTGGATATACAGTCGCCCAATTTCGTGGTACCACACTCTCACAATGCTCTCCTGCAGCTGAATCTTACTTGTTGGCTTCTTCTGAACAATTTTATACAACATTATATACCAGCAGTTTTCAGTAGGGTTCAAATCTGAACTGTTGCTGGGCCAGTCCAACACTGTAATGCCAGCATTTCTGAGGTATGACTGCACCTTAAAGGAGAAAAACGAGAGAAAACATTGGTGTTAGTATGTTTTAAGCCTTGTGAGACAAGAAGACAAAGTCATCATTAAATCTGAATAGCATAAAACTTGCCAATTTTTGCTGTGTGATAAGGTGCGGAGTCCTGTTGAAAAAGGCAGTTTTGGATGTCTGTATGGTGATCCCTAATAACGGGGTTCATGTATTCCTTCAAGATAGCAATGTAGGTTTCTGCATTCACCATTCACTTAATAAACTTAATTTGCCCAACCTCTTTGCTTCTTATGCATCTCCAGACCATCTGATTGGCGGGGAACTTTACAGTCGGTGTTATGAAGTCAGGATGGTATGCCTCTGATTTTCGTCTTCTGACATATCACTTCCCATCCGAGCCATGCAGGTTGAATTTCGATTCGTCAGAAAAGATGACTCTGTCCCATTGCTCTTTTGTCCATGAAACGTGTTTTAGCCCAAGCAAGTCCCTTCTTCCTCATTTGTTGGGTCAACAAAGGCTTCTTCTTAGGCTGATAGGCATTCAGACCACATTCTGAAAGCAGTCTTTGGATAGTTCGTGCCCTTGTTTCAACACCGGAGGCCCTCCAAAGTCCAGTTTTAGATCAGGAGCATGGCGATTATGAAGGCATAGCCATTTCAAATATCAATCTTGGGTAGGCATAGTCACTTTCTTATGGTCTGATCCAGGTTTTCTCTTTACATACCAGTTTCACGCTTTAATTTCAGCACCCGGGATACTGTTGACTGGTGGCAGCCTAATTTATCAGCGATACTTCATGTAGAAAGCTCTTCCTGGGACAGAGCAACAGCCACACTTTTTTTTTTTTTCTTGGTGTCAACTGAACATATGGAGCAGCAGAAACTCAGGCAAACTCAAAATCCAAACCTTCTTCAAAAAGAGATTACCACCCTATTAACACAAGTCTGCATTGCCACAATTAAAAGGAAAAAACCTTCTCCGGGAGCTGTGCCCTGGTGGAATGAGGAGCTTCGAAGGATAAGAAAGGAGGTACAAGCAGAAAGCGTTCCAAAGGGCAAGAAGATCTTGGCCTGATGCGAAGGTCGAAGAACTTAAACAGGTATATTGAACAGCAAGAAACGCGTATACGGAAAGAATAAAGAAATCAAAGTAGCAATCCTGGGAGCAACTTGTCTCTTACATGGGACATTCTGACCCTTGTGGGGGGGGGTGTACAAAATCACCACAAACTCCCGGGAGGGAAGTGAACACCGCTACGGAAACCCCACAGGGAAACCTAACCACCAACTGTAGGGACTCAGTCTCAAATATCTTAAACAACATTTTTCATCCAAACATTAATCCAACAACAACAACTGACCAGCATGAGATCTGCAGAGAAAATGAAACCTATTGGACTGGACAAGTTGAACCGCAGTTCACACAGGAAGAACTCCTAGCCGCAGCAGCTCTTATCAGAGGGAAAAAATGTCCGGGGCCTGACTTGTTCAAGCCTGAGATTGTGAAGAAGGTTGTGGAGCTTGCCCCAGAGCTATTGCTGCACCTATTCAATCTCTGCCTACACACTAGCACCTTCCCGGATGACTGGAAGGTTGCAAATATGAAACTGATCCTTAAAAATATTTCAAAACCACCACATCTACTAAGTTCATACAGGCCCATAGCCCTATTGTCCGTATGCAGCAAGCTCCTAGAGCATCTCCTCCATGTATGGAGGATCCAAAGCCACTATGAGAAAGCAAACCTAGTATCACCAAACCAATATGGTTTCAGACCAGGGCATTCCACGGTTGATGCTCTACAGGCACTGCTCACTGAGGCCTGCCAAGCAGACAGGAAATACTTCCTGATGATTACAATTGATTTCGCGGGAGCGTTCGACACCCTTTGGTGGCCAAGCATCCTCCGCAGACTCAGGCAAGCAAATGTACCGGACAATTTGTTCAATATCATGAAAAGCTACCTCTCAAATAGGGTGATCACAGTAAATGCACCGTATCAGAAACTCACAAGAAGGATACACTGTGACTGCCCCCCCCCAGGGCTCGGTCCTGGGCCGACCTTATGGAACATGGTGATGGACGAATTTCTATGCCTTGAAAGGGAGGTTCATTCACAAGTCTTTGCTGATGATCTCATCCTGATGGTGGCTGCAAATTCCAGGGCCCAGCTTGAGACTGTGGCAAACCATGCACTCCAAATCCTCCAAGACTGGACAAAAACACACTGCTTGACCATATCACCATCAAAAACAAACTCTCTGCTTCTTAAAGGAACTCTCTGTATTACAAGACCACCACAGATTAAAATTGGAAACAAGACCATAAATTGGAAACAAGACCATGAATGCTGTCATCCTTGACCGGGCGCATAGGTTCTGGGACCGTAAGTGGCTAGAGAGTTTGTGGATAGACTCGTCTGAGAACAATAATATGAATAGGGACAGGGGTGTTCGATTTCACCCCCTACTAGAAGCTGTGGTCCTGGCAAAAGACGAGCGTTTTATATTTCCACGCTCCCGAGCCGCTTCCGGTTCTGGATCGTATGGAAGAAGTATTGAGTATGCGCCTGGTCAACCACGTGTGCCGTTAGCCTGTTATTTAAGGATGTGTTGATTTAACATCATTGTTGTTGAGAAAGGAGGCGGAAGCCTCCGAAAGCTTCAGTCAATGTTTTATCGCTTTTAGCTTTATTGTATTTTAAATATTTTATTTATTTTATTGTATATTAAAGTTTCATCGTATATATTTATTTTGTAAATCTTGCATATATCATTTTACAGTGTAATATCGTTTGGTTCATTTTAGTTTCTGGTATTAAACCATTTTAATTAAACGGTTGGTGTATTTGTTTTAAATTCTGGATATGTACTCTCCCAACCTTAGAGGCCTTTTTGAAGACAAGACCATAAAGTTGTCAGAGCAACTGAAATATCTTGGCATAGTACTAGATAGAAAACTCTCCTTCCAAGCTCATCTCAAATACATCAGAACCAAAGTAAGAAACTATACTGCCATGGTTGCTAGGATATCCCGTCGGGACTGGGGTCTCATCAATCGAACCCTCTCGTTGTATTACAAGGCTATCTTCATCCCTGTGATTATGTATGCAGCCGGAATTTGGTTTGGCAAGGCTACGACTGCAGTAAACAGACGAATCCTGGATTCCACTCAATGCACGGTCCTGCTCTCCATCTCTCATGCCTGCTGCACTGTGAGTACTCACGCCCTCCAGGTCCTGGTGGGGGCCCTCCCCCTCGACTTGGAGGTGGTGAGAACTGGAATTTTGTGTCATCTTTCTAAGGACGTGTCTCAGACCTGCTTGGGATTCGAGCTGAATCTTACCAACAACCAAAAATATGAGAAGAGGAGACTTCAAGCACACATGCAGCGAGTGTGGCAGGACCGCTGGACAAATTCAACCAAGGGGGAAATCACCAGGAGATTCATCCCAGATGTTAGCAGAGTCTATCCAAAATCTTCAATATGGTTTTCTCCAGGCCTGTATGCTATGTATTTGCTTACTGGCCATGGTTCATTAAAGGCAAAACTAACAACCTTTGGCCTAGAAGAGGACCCAACATGCCATATACATGTGGAGGAAATGAGGACTGGGATCACCTCATGCATGAGTACCCCCCCCCTCTACGATGACCTCTGCTGCCAGCTTATTAAAAGCTGACTTATATACCAAAAGGCAAAGAAAACCACCTACTGGATACTAAGGAAGAGTATCAAGCTCTCGCCAACTATGCACAGCAGCTTTTCTTGAGGAGAAGACAACTAATCGCAGCAACGTGATAACCCTCTACTAAATGAACCCAGGGACCCTGATGGTACTGGAACAAAGCAGCTAAACTTGACCAGCATTACCATCATTGGTGTGAACTACCATACATTCTCCAAAGATGTCACCCACCAAAGATAACTGCCAAGTAACTACCTTTGAATAGAGACAACCCACAAATTAAGACAATCTAAGAAAGACAAAAGGTTCGTATACTTCTGGACGTGACTCTCACGGATGTGACCAATAAGACAATCTCCTAGATAAAGACACACCCCACCGGCGTGCCATTAGATGTCAACTGCTTTTCTTGGCCAACTAGCATTCCGAACTGGGTACCCTAACTTGGTTCACTTTAATCCCCCCTCCCTTCCACCCCCTTTTTTCTCCTGGTGGGGCCAGTCCCCACTGACCTTTCTGGGGTTGCCTTCTCTATCATTCCCACATTTCTATCTGTCCCCCCTTCCTCAGTCTTCACCCTTACTCTAACTAAATATGCATTTTGTTTTTTTATTATTTCTATTTATTTTTTTTTTACTTTATATATTTATTATTATTTTTTTATTATTATTATTATTACTTTTTTATTTTTTATTTATTTTTTCTTTTATTTTTTTACTTTATTTATTTTTTATTATTATTACCATTTTTATTATTATTATTATTTTATCTTTTTTATTTTATTTATTTTTTATCTTTTTTATTCTATTTATTTTTATTTTCTATCTTTTTTATCTTTTTATTTATTTTTTATCTTTTTTATTTTTTATTTATTTTTTATCTTTTTTATTTTTTTATTTATTTTTTAGGCCCTTGCCACTGAAATCTTAGGAAATTAGGTGGCGGGGCCTGCCAGAGTACTTACTTCTAATGCAATCCCTCTATGCCTGACCTGCCTCCTCGGGGCTAAGTGTGGGCAACGGGGGTCCCCACTAGGGGCCCAATGGCTAAAAGGTCAGAGGAACGACACAACATGACACTACACAACATAAACATATACCTTACACTTTTTAAAATCTCTGGCCTTCACAGTGTTCTGTGTTTCACAAACACAGTACACAACACGGAGATGGGGGAACCCCTGGGGCCGTTAGACAATGAACACTACACTTTACACTTAGCATTAGCATTAGTAGAGGCATTTGATGCAAGAAAGCAAGCTTATGCAGCATCAGCCAAAAATAAAAAATAACCACTTCCACTTCACCCCTCTGTTTGTTCGAAATACCTGTCCAGCTGAGCCTTAAACTTATTTAGGCTATCAACTTCCACGACAAGGGATGGAAGTCTGTTCCACCAACCAACCACGCTTTTGAACATATGGAGCCATGCTTACACCTCCACAAAACAGGAAATTAATGAGTGTGTATACCTTCCAATGCCATATTTATAGAAACGACTGATGCAATAGAAGCATTATATGACACAATACCTTTGCTTTGCAACAAACAAAATGGCGGTAATCAAACAATATCTTATACGTTTTACTACAAATGTTACTTTTTTTAAGGTGATGCAGTTTTTTTGTCCACTACTATATATATAAAACAATTCAAATCAAAAGGGGCGATGAAGCCCAATACGTCCTATTATTATAATAGTCTTAAATTATAGGTGAAAACCTCATACCTTTTTAGTAGTTAATCTCTCAACACAATCGCGAATGATTATAATTTGAACTTACCCCCCCATGCATAGTCATAAATAAATCAAGTTAAAATAGCTATTAATTAAAATAATCATGCTTTCAACTCTCATATCACATCAAGGGAATTGGAAAGAATTACGGAAAGACATTGGCCACCAACCTTCAAAAAACCAACCAACATCACATGCCACCATGAGAATTGAAAAGCAATTAAAATTCTAAAAACGACAAAACAAATAAATTAATTCACACATTAATTAAACTTTAAAACCATTTTTTAACTTCTTTTAAGAGACCACTTTATTCGGTTTATTACAATGTTCACAAGAAGTACAAAAGTGATTCGTGAATGATATCCCCCCCATGTTTTATATAAAATTAATGACACCTGACACAAGATTATTTATATAAGCCAATGTATGAATTTCTATTCATGCATGTGCGAAAGCATCCACGAGTCCGAAATATTATAAGGTCTGCGTATAGGCTCCATGCACAAGCACACTGTGGGTGACCACCCAGGTGTGAACCAACGTAAGCAGGGGTCGAGGTGTGGTGTGGGCACCCCTCTATGTTACCAGGCAGTACTAGGTGGTAGATGACTCTCATCAACCGGTGCAATACCACCACTTTGCTTATTGGAGGCTTGAAGTGGTGGAACCCATGTTTAGTCTCTAGAGCTAAGTTCTGGTCAATCCTTCCCCATATCTTCCATCATGCAGTATGATTGATGACTTTTGACGTTATGTTGAACATTGTGGCGAGATCCAATATTCCTTACATTTCGTGGGTACAGCTCTAAAACGGTGTTCGCAGGCCGGCCACTAGTTAGTACACTGGACCGAACCTATTGGTAACTCTCTAGGAGTCTTCCGGATCAGCTAGTGTATAATCTTGCAACTGTTACTCTGCCAGATATTGACTGGAGGGAATCAGAGTAGTGTGTATGCTAGGGGGCATTGTCGAGGCCACATTATGTCAAGGATCTGGGTATGTTCTTACCATATCCAAAAATTTCATTACTTCATACAGCATGTCCCACCAACTTGTTCTTACTATTGAATACTCCACGAATTGTCAAACTAATAGTGTAAGCTTCTCTGCAAAAAATTTAAACCTCCCAAACACTTCCTAATTCATTTCACAAATATATGTGGTCTCAATTCTAATCTCAACAATGTCCATTTCCACTTGCAGTCTGCCAAACCCAATGTACTTTTTCTGACAGAATCTCAGTTATTGGTTGATTCAACTACTGCTCATCTCAGTTGCCCATATTATTCACTGTATGATTCCTTTCACCTCAAAGGTGTTACTTGTGCATATGTCCATTCTGATATTCCCTGTCAGAGATTTAGTAATTTGGAATATCTTCTTTTCGATCTTCTCTGGCTTAAAATCTCTCTACCTCAAGGTGTCAAATCCATGTGTTGTCTCTACCGTTCTCCCAACTCCACTAATCACTTGGAGCTCTTTGACTTGCTCTCTTTGCAACTTGACTTTCTCCAGTCCAACTTTCCTAACAGTGAGGTAATTTTCCTTGGTGATTTTAATATTCACAGCTCCAGCTGGCTTCCATTTTCTAGTCACAAAGATCCAGCTGGTCGAGATGCTGAGGCTTTTGCAATTACTAATGACCTTGCACAGATTGTTCATTTACCTACAAGAATACTGGACAATCCTAACGATACAGCCAACAGCTTTATCTTTTTTTCACAAACAACTGTTCTAAGTACATGGTCGAAGTGAGAGGTCCTTAAGGCACCTCAGATCATAACTTGGTAATTTTCTCTTTTCCAATGGGGCCTTTATCTCATGGCTATTCCAAATCTCGTATTGTCTGGCATTACAAGAATGCAAAATGGGATGACCTGCGAGATTTCTTTTCTTCGTTTCCTTGGTCGGATTACTGTTTCAAAACTTCTGATGTCAACGTTTGCTCAGATCGTGTCAGTGAAATTATTCGTGTAGGAATGGAATCCTTTATTCCACACACCACTTTAAAATCTTGTCCTTTATCTAAACCTTGGTTTTCCAATAAATGTGCCAAGGCTGTTCAAGAGAAGAATGTTGCATATGTTATTGGCTTGTTTCTAATTCTTTAGTTTCATTTTCTGCCTACACCAAAACTCGCAACAATTGTAAAGCAGTTATTAATCAGTCCAAACTAGATTTTGAACAGGCTAAGAGTAGAAAACTTGCTTCTTGCCCTAATGGTAGCTGAGCATTCTGGTCTCTTGCCAGCTATTGGCCGAAACTTTTGCCCATCTCTGCTCCCACCTCTGTCCAAACCAGATGGTTCTGTTGTCACTTCAGCCAAGGATAAAGCTGACCTGCTAGCATCCCATTTTTCTTCCAACTCATGTATTAATGATCTTCGCAAAACACCTCCAACCATTCCCAACGTGCTCCATTCAATGCTTCCTGTGGTCTTCTGTCAAAAGGATGTTAGAAGGATTTTGACGAATCTTGATGCTAAGAAAGCTCCAGGTCCCGGTGGTATTTCTCCACTTGTTCTCAAAACCTATGAGAACAAGTGGTTCTCCACTTGTTCTCAAAACCTTTATGAACTTACTCCTGTTCTTTGCCACCTTTTTTAACTTTCTTATACCAAAAGTGTTTTTCCTTCTGCTTGGAAATTTGCTCATATCCAGCCAGTTCTTAAAAAGGGTAACAAATCCCTCCCATCCAATTATCGTGCCATTGCAATTACATCTACTCTTTCTAAAGTAATGGAGAAATCAATCCTCCAACTCTTAAACTGCCTAGAAACCTTCCATCTGATCAATGATCGCCAGTAGGGATTCCATCAGTGTCGACCCACTTGTGATATTCTGGCTTATGTTACCCATTTATGGATTAATTCAATGGATAAGTTTGGTGAAACACAAGCAGTTGCTCTTGACATCTCAAAGGCTTTTGATCATGTTTGGCATAAAGGTATTCTAAACAAGCTTCTATCTTAAGGTTTGGCAATTGTTTTTTGTAATTGGTTATCCAGTTTTCTCTCTGATCGCTCACTGAGGGTGATGGTAGATGGCTCTCTGCCCTCTAACTTCTTAACTAATGCCGGTGTCCCCCAAGGTTCAGTTCTTTCTCCCACTCTTTTCCTCTTGTATATTAATGACCTTCTTTCATTGACTGGAAATCTATCCATAGTTCTGCCGATTACAGCACATTGCATTCCATTTTTCCATTTTGAGAAACCTTGCCATCCTCAATCAGTTTCAACTTCTCGAAAATCTGCTACCATTTCCTTAAATGCTGATCTCGAGGTAATTCTCCAGTGGGGCAAAGACAACTTAATTAATTTCAATCCTTCTAAAACTCAGTCTTGTCTTATATCTTGCAAAAAGAATTCTTCTGCTACTCTGCTTATCTTTGATGATTACCCTGACTTCTAATCTCTCTTGGCATAAGCAACAAATATTGCTTCCTCTGCATCTAAAAAACTTGGTTTTCTCTTTCACTCTCCGCATTACTTTTCTTCCAAACAGCTCTGTACAAATTGCAAATCCACTGTACCATGGAATATTGTTCCCACATCTGGGGTGGTGCCCCCAAAACCTCTCTCAGGCTTCTTGATTCCGTTCAGAAGAGGGCAGTTAGGTTAATTATAATATAATTTTAAGTATTTTTCACCAATCATATGTTGAAATGACTAAATAAAAGAAAGCCAAAATTTTGATAACTTTATAATTAAGCTTACAATAAATTAATATTTGCAGTGGATAAAACAATTAAAATATCATAAAATACAATAAAATATACCAAGTTAAAAGCGATAAAATATCTGAAGCTTTCGAAAGCTCCGCCCTTCTTTCTCAACAGTACGCTGTCTACTTTACAGTGCAACTTTAAATACCCGCAGGTTCACGGCACATGTCACGGGATTCGATGGCACGTGCACTGTTCTCGTGCCTTTTAGAACCGGAAGTGGCTTGGTAGCGCGTCAGGTGGAATCGTTAATCCCCTCTGAGGATCACTGCCTCAAAGAGGGGATGGATATGCATACCCCTGTCTCTATTAATATTGTTCTCAGTGGAACTAATCCGCAAGCTCTCAAGCCACTTGCGGTCCCAAAAAAGTAGAAAGTGTAAAGTAGAAAGCGTACTGTTGAAAAAGAAGGCGGAGCCTTCGAAAGCTTCAGATATTTTATCGCTTTTAACCTGGTATATTTTATTGTATTTTATTGATATTTTAATTGTTTTATCCACTGTAAATAGTAATTTATCGTAAGCTTAATTATAAAGTTATCAAAATTTTGGCTTTCATTTTATTTTGTCATTTCAACATACGGTTGGTGAAAAATACTTAAAATTGTATTATGAATATACCCAACCCCAACCCCTAACCTATTTGGAGAGTTAGGTTAATTAATGATTCATCTCTAACAGAGTCTCTCCACTTGCAGTCTCATAGACATACTGTTTCTGCTGCATGCCTCTTCTACAGATATTTCCATGGGCGCACAGTTCTTCTGAATTGGCCTCTATAATTACCGCTCTCTGTCTCAAAACAGTCCAAACAAGTGCTGCCAACATCGATTTACTGTCAGACTTCAAACTCACTGAATCAACTTTTCATTTTCGTATTCTCAACCTCCAACCCAAGCATGGTACCAAGTATTATAGGTTCTAATACCTCTCGTGTTTGGGGTTTACATAAAAAATAATATATATATATTAATAGAAGTTAACATTTAATCTCATTTCTAATGTTTCGGCAGTTAATAATTTAAAATATTCCTGCTGTTTATTAAGAAACTTTGATTCATTAAAAATTATTTTTAATCAGTTTCATATTATTTTTAATCAGTTTCTCTACTCAAAAATCCTTATTGGATGAGCTCGAGGAACTCACAAAGATTTTTAAATAGTGGTTATTTATTAGGTACCATTATGCAGATTAGTGAACAGGCGAAATATAAAATGGAGATGGATACAACAAATGATAGGGCGGATCACAAGCATTTTATTAAATTTCCGTATATACAGCATTGGTATAGACAATTTATTAACATATTTAAGAACACTGAATTTAAGATTGTTACACAACCCATGAGTAAGCTCCATGCTGTATTGAAATATAGGACATATATAATTCCTACCATGGAAGCTCACAATATTGTTTACAATATTTCTTGTGGTGGTTGAAATTCTACTTATATTGGCTCGACACAAAATTTACTTCGGTAAGGATACAGCAGCATGTGGCATCAGTTAGGGCAAATAGGACGGGTGCCTCTGAGCTTGCGTTTCATCCGATCACTGATGGACATGTGTTCCTTTTTAATGAATCGAAGGTTCTTAATAAACAGCGGGAATTTTTAAATTATTAATTGCCGAAACATTAGAAATGAGATTAAATGTCAACTCTATTAATATACGCAGACCTTATAATATTTTGGACTCTTGGACGCTTATGCACATGCATGAATAGAAATTCGTACATTGGTTTATATAAATAATCTCATGTCAGGTGTTGTTAATTTTATACAAAACAGATGGGGATATCATTTGCTAATCACTTTTGTACTTCTTGTGAACATGGTAACAAACCAAATAAGGTGGTCTCTTAAAAGAAGTTAAAAAATGGTTTTAAAGTTTAATTTGTGTGAATTAATTTATTTGTTTCTTCGTTTTTAGAATTTTACAACAATTGCTTTTCAATTCTCATGGTGGCATGTGATTTTGGCTGGTTTTTTGGAGGTTGGTGGCCATCGTCTTTCCGTAATTCTTTCCAATTCCCTTTACGTGATATATGAGTTGAAGGCACGATTATTTTAATTAATAGCTATTTTAACTTGATTTATTTATGACTATGCACGGGGGGTAAGTTCATATTATAATCATTTGCGATTGAGCGTTGAGAGATTAACAGTCCTACTAAAAGGGTATGAGGTTTTCACCTATAATTTAAGAATATAAAATAATGTCTTTTTATTTTCTTAAATAACTAGTTGTATGCTTTGAGTGGACTAATCAGTAATTTTTATTGCATTAGGTAAGAAATTTTGCTTTTCTCTTTAGGTACGGTGCCTTTCATTTTATGATGTTGTGTTTGATTTTATTCTGCTTGATGCCTTTGAAGATTTAGAAACTCCTCCACTTTCTGTCACTGCTGTTGTTCAAAATCGCTGGTTGTCTAGTGGATTTAAAGAAACTGTAAGACAATTCTCTGGATTATTCTATGTTTGAAAAAAAAAATCTTAGGTTTCTTATAAAATAACTGTTGTTTGAAGCAGAATTTTGTGATAAAAACTTTATGCTGTTACCAAAAATGTGAAATCTTGTGTAAGAGGCATTATATGGGAATTATAATAAAATATCTGAAATTGAATAAAACCCATGTTAAAGCTCCTGTTAAAAGCAAAATTGTTACTTTTATTGTTATTTTACTATAATTGCATTATTAACTGCTATAATTTCACTTCAGTAAACCCTCGATTTAGTGAACCCTGATATAATGGATTTCAGATTTAATGGACCGGATTTAATGGACCAGTAATGTACATATTAATCTCGACCATATTATTTTTTTTAGGTTATACAAAACTTTAGTGTTATTATTAATTTTTAATTAATAATAATTACCTATTTCCATTATTATTTTGATAATTACCTACTTTTATTTTTATAATCAAATTCACAAAAATTTAGTCCTAAAATTGTTTTTTATTCTTTCTGAAAACGTGTTCAAATAGCTGTTTTCCCAGGTAACAGATAAGAGCAGGCAGTGACTTGCGAGCTGAACGTGAATCAGGACACTAAACTGCAGTGTACTGACTTGCTTTGTTTTGGTTTCACTCTGCCTCAAGCTATTCTGCGGTCAGGTTGTATACAGAGTGTTTCTTTGATTCCTGAATTGTGGCTTTATTTATTAAATAATTTTGCAATCGTTACAACTTAAAATGGCATCAAGTGATAGAGGAGTTAAAAGAAAGTGGGTAAACTTAAATGTGGTACAGAAATGAGAGCTAATTGAAAAATTAAAACAAGGCGTCTCAGTAGCACGTGTTTGTGAAATTTACGGCATAAAAAAAGTTTCTGATATCCGTGAATCAAAGGCCAAATTGCAACATGATTTTATATTGTGCAGTACTGTATATTGTATTAAATCTTTTTTTTACATCAAGAACAATAAAAAGTGCCCCCCCCCCCCTTTACATTCGATTTAACGGACATTCAGCATTAGTACTTTCATTTAAAATTCCTTTTGAGTTTGTTACAAATCAAAGGAAAGAAGTAAAATTGGAAAATCTTGTAATGTGTCAGTAAAAGTTGTTTAAATTTAAAAGTAAAACCAATGAATGAACATGCAAAGAGATCAATGGAGGCATTTTATTCCTCCAGTTAACTTAAGGACTCAGCCAGCAAGCAGGTGCTCAAAATGCCCATTTCTTAACTTGGACACACAGTGGTGTGTCCATATGATTACATTATTTTTGTGCTGTATAAATTTATATCAGTTTGCTTGTTGTTGCTTTTTGAAGAAAAAGACTAATTACCTTATTTAGCATTAGTAGGGGCATATGATGCAAGAAAGCAAGCTTAGCATCAGCCAAAAAAAAAAAAAAAACTTTCCGTTTCACCCATCTGTTCACTCCAAAAGTTTGTTAGTTTAGCCTTGAATTTATTTAAGCTGTCAACTTCCACAACGATAGATGGAAGTTTGTTCCAGCAATCAACCATCTGCTCGCTGAAGGCAAATTTCCGCACATCTATTCTACAACTGTCTTTCCTCAATTTGAATTTATGGCCCCTCAGGTGCGGAATCTGAGAGAGAAAGAATCCCATCAGCATTGAGCTTGCTCAAACCATTCAAGGCCTTATACACCTGAATCAGATCACCCATATGCAGTATTTTCCATTTGTCAATGTTAAACTTCAGTTGCCACCTCTCAGCCCATCTGCTCAACTTTTCTAGATCCTGTTGCAGTAGTGTACTGTCATTAACCCTAACATCCTTCGTATCATCTGCAAACTTGGACATTAAGCCTGATATACCTTCATCAATATCTTTGATGAATACAGAAAGAACAATGGGCCTCTATCTCCTGCATCTATCTACAAGACAACGTGTCATGCCACAAGGCCTGCCAGATTACTGATTTCAGGAACATGACAATGAATTTTCTGTTTCCTGGGCTGCCCAACTGACCTGAACTCAACTAATTGAGCATGTTTGGGACCTACTGGAAAAGGACATTTGATACTGCAATCATGCATCCGACAATGTGCAGATGGACATTACTGGACATTACATTGTGTAATGCATGCGCACGCACACACGCGCGCACACACACACACACACACACACACACACACACACACATGGGCAGCACTACCTCAGGACACCCTGCAATACCTTGTGGAGTCCATCCATGCAAAAATGTGTGCAAAAGGTGACCCCATGAGGTATTAGGTAGGTGTTGTTAATGCAAAGCCAACTCAGCGTATGTGTAGAGTTTCATGTTTTTAAAATTTTGTTAAGACTTTCTTCACAGAGCCAATGCTAGCTGAAACCCATTACCTAAAGCATACACACACTTTAAAAAAATTTGCTCACAAAAGAGTTACTACATAAGAGATTTTCAACTTTCTCACTACTAATGACTGTAGTTGATAGCTACCATTGCCATTTCAGTGGTATAATATAGGTGAGCCTTTATTGCCTTTTTTCTTCTTACTACAACATATTTCTTCTCAAAGTGCCAATGCACAATCTGACGGAGGGTCATACAAAGGTTCTGTCTTGTCTTCATGGCATTGAACATCAGCGATTGGAGAAACTTTATCTAGAGTTTTCATCCAATGCTGTGCTAGCCAGTTCCAGATAATAGCATGTTTTTCAATAGAGAAACTGCTTTTTTCCCATGTAGAATAGGCAAGCTAACTTTAGGCTAATTCTTGTAAATATTTAAACTGCATGACTCCTAATGCTTTAGTAAGTGTTTTTGTATTAATAATCACGTATCATATTTTCTTAGAATTAATATCATCTTCTAGGCGCCTCCGTAGCCAGGTGGGAAGGAGCAGCAGTGCGTAGCACACGCTTCTTGATTAGACCGGGGTTCGAGCCCGTCACCACCAAATACGGAGGATGCGGAAAGGTCAGGGAATGACCACCGCATATCCCGGAGCAATATGGCCTTAGTTGCTAATGCTCCTAAAAACCAAATAACAAACACATACCATCTTCTGAAATGTCTTTCCTTCATAATTATAAGCTCAGTTGTAATTATAAGCATAGCATGTTGTAAGAATACGTTTATAAATTAATCTAAATAATTTATTCTCTGAGGTTGAAAGATAACTGATATACCAGAGCCACAGTTGATGTGGGCTGGCTCACACTGTCACAGTGCCAAAGTCATCTCAAAGTTGAAATTTTTATAAATATTTCTTAGTAATTCTGGATGCAGTGAAAGCAGAAAATAAAAATGCACAAGACCTATTTCTTTTTGTGCAGATAAGTGTTCCAATTTCAGAAATGAAACGGGAAAGGGAGAGGTGATGATGGACACTCATCAAAAGATGTGTCCATCATAACCTGATCAGTGACATTGATACCTTAGTGGGAATGATGATAGGAATATTTATGTGATATAGTTTTTATCAATTTTTAATATTTTTAGATTAATACAGTAGTTACTAATTAAATAATTACATCTTATAGTAGTATTACATCTTATTTTTTATGAAAAACCCCAAACACAAGCTGTATTAGAACCTATAGTACTTAAGTACTTAGTACCGTGCTTGGGTTGGAGGTTGAGAAAATAAGTTGAACAGTTTGTTTACTCTGTAACTTTAGAACAAAATGTAATAAATGAACTATCTAAACGATGAATGAAAGCTTTATTCTTGAAAATATTTTACATCATATGTGAAAAATACCAAAGGACCCCCCCCCTTCTTGCTCACAAACATGTGCTCTTCTCACGGTGTTTTCCATGCCATTTCTCAGAGTTTCAGGAGATATTGCAGCTATCTCATGCCAGATGTTCTCTTTTAGGGCCTCTATGGTTTGAGGGTTATTGGCATACACTTTATCCTTGAGATAGCCCCAAAGAAAAAAGTCTGGGGCAGCCAAATCCGGTGAGTGCAGTGGCCATCTCACATCACCATTTTTCGAAATAATGCGATTGGGAAAATGCTGCCTTAGGAGATCTATTGTGGCTCGAGTGGTGTGAGCCATGGTTACCATCTTGTTGGAACTACATATTGTGGTCTTCTAGTAGCTGTGGCATCAAAAAATTTTCAACCATTGTCCTATAGCGCTCTCCATTGACTGTCTGAACAACACCATCATCATCCTCAAAGAAATAAGTTCCAATTATGCGTTCAACTGTTATGGCACACAAAACCCTTACCTTAGCTGGATGCAGTGGTCTCTGGTGAGTTATTCTTGGGTTTGCACTGACCCAAAATCAGCAATTTTGTTTATTAACAAAGCCACTTAACTGAAAATGTGCTTCGTTGTTCATCATCAAATTTGAAATGAAATTCTCATCATTTTTTGCGAGGTTTATGAAGGCACAGGTGTATTCCAGACGTGCTTGCTTGTCTTCGGGATAAAGGGTGTGGACTAAATTAATTTTATATGGAAAGTGATGCAAGTCCTTACACAAAAATCGCTGCAGCGAGCGATGAGAGATCAATTGAGCAGAGCATCTTCTGGTCGATGTTTGGGGTTCTGCAACACTCTCTCGTACACATGCAATGTTTTCCATTGATCGACCATTATAAGGTCTTCCAGTGTGTCTGGCATGAGCAACGTTCCCCTTTCTTCAAAATTTTGAACTGCAATGTAAATTGTGTTCCTACTCAGTGTCTCTCGAACGTTATAAAATTGTTTATATGCTCATTGCGTTAGAACCACTGACTGATTGTTTTCCAAGAACATTGTGACTATTTTGGTCTGCTGAGCAATTGTGTACCTCTCCATAATTAAATTCTCCAAGGGTTACCTGTAAGATAAACACAAAAAATTACAAACCTAAAAAGAACTAAAAAAGTTATGATTTTTTTTAAAATGGTCAGCTTGTTTTGTGCCATTCTGTATTAACAAATTAGTATATACTTTCAGAAATGAAATATTAGTTATGCAGTTCAGGAACATTGGGATCAGTTAACAGTTTACTTTTAAGTTTTTATATATAGTTATTAGTAATGACCATATGGTTCAAGGAAACCTAAGGCTTATATTGCACCATCCAAAAAAATAGTGTGAAATAATAATAAAATAAAATAAAATAAATAATTAATAAATAATAAAGAAAAAGAAATAGATAACCTATGCATTTCCTTACTCCCATAGGTAACTATCCAGTTGACCTTTGAATTTCCCCAAACTGTCAGCCTCAACCACCCATGTAGATAACTTATTTGAGTAATTCATAACTTGCTGGCTAAAATAAAACTTCCTGCAATCCACTCTAGTCTCCCTTGTAACTAGTTCTAGAATCATGAATCTTGAATTTATGGCCACTAGTTCTAGAATCACTAGTTCTAGGGCTGAGGTCGAGGGTTTCCTGTGCGGACGTGCCTTTCTGCCGCTCTTGGAATAGAGAAGTTTTTTTCTGATTTATTTTCTGCTTTATTAGTTTAAATTGACATATTAACTTATTTCTAGAGTAGCTTTATATTCCTATTTACGGTACTTAAAGTTAAAATAACTTAGAGTTTTTTGTAGGTATTACTTAGTATCGGAAAGGGTATCAAATCCACGTGTTTACCGTTCATAAACGGCCGCCATTGTTACGTGAAAATTAATCAGTAAAATCTATTAATCTTGTCGAACTTCATTGGCAATTAAATTGTAATTTTAACTATACATATAACCACTTAGGTTACGGAACATAAATAATTAGTAAAAATAAATAATTAATACATAACTTGATACAGAAGTTATATAAAGGGATTTCGTAGATAACACTCGTTACTGAAGCGCGATACAGCATATCCGGAATTCGATAGCATTAGCTTTGTATAGTATAGTGCATAATATAATATTGTCAATTAATCAGTACATCTATTAATCTTGTTAAACTTCATTGTCAATTAAATTGTACTTTTAACTATATATATATAACGACTTAGAGTACAAACGTAACAAATAATTAATACATACTTGATACGGAAGTTATATAAAGGGAACTCGTAGATAACAATCGATACCGAAAAATAAATATAGCGTTATAACTGTGTTAAGATACAAGTTTAAGGTTTTAATTTTGTTCTGAAATTGTAATTTTATTGACATTTAAATCGAAATCATGATTCTGACCAGAGCAGCAAAGCAAAAGGCTCAAGCTAATGGGAGTGCTGTGACTCAGGGGAGAACTGAGGGGGGCGGTTGCCCCCTGAATCACGGCCTATTAAGATGCACTGTTTGCTTGATGTTTGCGGAGCAATCGGGTACGGGACATGATACTGCCATGGGGGATGTCTTTGTGTGTGCACGATGCAAGGAGTGCAAGGAAATTAGGCGACAACTCGGCGTTGTTATGGGCCTATATGAGACCTTGAAGGACAGGGTGGATGCCCTCGAAGGAAATAAATTGAGGGGCCCATCAAGCTCTCAGCTGCCCACATCAACACCAGAGCTTGGACTTGGTCATCTTGCAACACAGAGGCAGCCCCCAAGGCAGAATGCGCTGGTCCAACAGGAACTAGTAGTTGTTGGTGACTCAATTGTCAGGGAAACGGGGAACATGCTTTGTAAAAAGGATAGGTGGAAGAGGACCAGGGTATGTCTGCCAGGGGCAAAGGTTGATGACGTTGTAGAGCAGATATCATCTTTTAAGGGCACAAAAGGTGATATAGTTGTACACGTTGGCACTAATGGTATTAAGAGTAGGAGACCAGCGAAATTACTTAACAAGTACAGGTCACTGTTGAAAAAAAGCCGTGAAGTAGGGTTGAATTTGAAAGTGTCTGCAATTCTGCCCAGACACGATAGGAGGGAGTATATGATGAGAGCCTTGTCGATCAATTCGGCCCTGGAAAGATTGTGCAAGGCTGAAGGGGTAGAATTTTTTTCAGCCTGGACTGTACTTGTTAACAGGAGAGATTGCTTCTACAGGGATGGGATACACTTAAATAGAAAGGGTGCAAGAATATTTGCTGATGCTGTTGAAGGAGTGTTAGGTGGGTCGGAAAACTGCTAGCTTGGGGGGAGACAAAGACTAATGGATTAACAGTAGCCACTGGCAGAGGTGAAAGAGATTCTTGCACTGCTTCTATTGGAATGAGCAGAAGCCTGAAAAACAAGATGCAGGATATTTCAGAGACTGCTGGAAGTCATTGCGGTACAAGTAAACACATTGGTTGTGTTAGGGTAGCTAAGAATAGAAACAGGTGCATTTATACTTGCGTGTACACTAATGCTAGGAGTTTAGTAAATAAATTTGATGAATTTGAGGTATTACTCAAAACATCAAAGGCAGATATTGTTGGGATATCAGAGACGTGGTGTCACACAGATATAAGGAATGCAGAACTGGAATTTGGGGAGTACAACGTCTACAGAAAGGATAGACAGGATAGGAAGGGAGGAGGGGTTATGCTATTAGTTAAAAAACACATAAAATCCAAGGAAGTGAAGCCAGTTGACATCGCTGGACAGTGCAGTGTTGAGTCAGTTTGGTGTGACATAAGCATAGGTAAATCAAAATTGAGAGTAGGAGTGTGCTATAGGCCTAATGACTCTGATGAGTATAATAAGATACTGTACAGGGAAATAGAATGGGCCAGTAAGTCAGAGAGTCTTATAATGGGGGATTTTAATTTCCCAGATATTGACTGGAATTTGTGGGTTGGTCACTCACACACTAGCAAGGCTTTTGTGGATTTATTGGATGATTGTTTTCTACACCAGCATGTTCGGGAGGCAACTAGAGGGAGTAATACTCTTGATCTGATTATCAGTAGTGATTCTTCATGCATTAGGAATCTGCAGATAAATGAACCACTGGGTGGCAGTGATCACAGTGTGCTGAAGTGGGATTTACTCAAGGAGGTAACTACCATCAGAGGTAAAGGGAAGGGTTTTTGCTTTCGTAAAGGCGACTATGATGGTCTGAGACAGTATTTAAATTCTATACAGTGGGACCAACTGATGATGTTACCAACAGCAAATTCAAAATGGGAAGCATTCAAGGAACTAATCTTGGAAGCTACCAGGCTTTACATACCAACCAAGAAATATTGTTCAAGGTTCAGGCCTAAATGGTTGTCAGATGAACTAATGAGACATATGGCAGAGAAGAAAAATGCATGGGATACATACAAATTAATGGGTGACGTGGAAGCCTATGATAGATATAAGTTGGTCTGTAACCAAGTCACAAAGGAGATTAGGCAGGCAAAGGCAGATTATGAGAAATCCTTGGCAAAGGATGCAAAGAAAAACAGAAAAGAGTTCTTTACCTATTTAAACTCAAGAAGGAAAGGGATGAATCAGATTGGTCCACTGGATGTTGATGGTTCAACAGTTGAGGATCCAGCTCAGGTGGCTAACAATCTAAACGAGTATTTTGCATCTACATTCACACATGAGGAGTTATTCAGGAAGGGGAATGTCGTAGGTGAAGTAAACATTGGCAGTGAGCTAGATGATTTTCTAATAACTGAGAGGAAAGTGGAGGAGAAATTGTTGAGGATAAACATAAAAAAGGCACCCGGGGTGGATGGGATCTATCCAGTTATATTAAAGGAGGCAGCAAAGGAAGTAAGCAAACCCCTAGCCATAATTATGAGAGCTTCTTTGGACTCAGGGGAGGTACCCATGGACTGGAGATGTGCAAATGTAACCCCAATTCACAAAGGAGGATCAAAGGCTGACACAAGTAATTATAGACCTGTTAGTTTAACTTCAGTTCCAGGAAAATTAATGGAGGCACTGGTTAAAGAAGCACTGCAGGATCATCTGGACAAGAATTCAGTTATAGCTCAGACACAGCATGGGTTTGTTAAGGGCAGGTCTTGTCTGACCAATTTGATTGGATACTATGATGTAGTCACAAAAGAACTCGATGCAGGGAATAACTTTGATATTATATATTTGGATCTTAGAAAGGCTTTTGATACTGTTGCGCATGGAAGACTGCTGCACAAATTGGAGAAGTGTGGCATTCGAGGCAAATTGCTGCTATGGATAAAGGGATGGTTGAGTGGCAGAAGACAGAGAGTGGTAATCAATGGACACTGCTCAACGTGGACTAATGTTATTAGTGGAGTTCCTCAGGGTTCAGTGTTGGGTCCATTGTTGTTTTCTGTATTTATAAATGATATTGATGATGGTGTATCAGGCTTAATGTCCAAGTTTGCAGACGATACAAAGGTTGGCAGGGTTGTTAAGGACACTACTGATACTATGCTGCTGCAACAGGATCTGGAAAGGTTGAGCAGATGGGCTGAGAGGTGGCAAATGAAGTTTAACATTGACAAATGTAAAGTACTACATATGGGAAACAGTAACCCCAGATCAACGTATCAACTCCGTGGTACTACGCTGACAGTGATAGAGAATGAAAAGGACCTGGGGGTAATTGTGCAGGCAGATATGAAGTTCTCTGAGCAGTGCAGACGAGCTGCAAGAGTAGCTCATGGTGTCTTGTCAATGATATACAGGAATTTTTCTAGCAGGGACAGGGATGTGATTATTCCCTTGTATAAGGCATTGGTCAGGCCACACCTTGAGTACTGTATACAGGTCTGGAGGCCTCATTTCAAGAAGGATGTAGAGCTGCTGGAACGAGTACAGAGAAGGGCAACAAGATTAGTGAATGGAACAAAGGGTTGCTCTTACGAAGAAAGGCTTAAGTTTTGCAAATTACAGAGCCTGGAGACTAGGCATCGCCGAGGTGATCTGATAGAGGTGTACAAGGCTTTGAATGGCTTGAGCATGCTCAATGCCGATGGGATTCTTCCTCTAGCTCAGAATAATCACCTGAGAGGGCATAAATTCAAATTGAGGAAGGATGGATGTCGGATAGATGTGCGGAAATTCGCCTTTAGCCAGCGGGCAGTTGGTTTGTGGAATAGACTTCCATCGCTTGTTGTTGAAGTTGATAGCCTAAACAAATTTAAGGCTCAGCTGGACAGGTATTTCGAACGAATTGAGGGGTGAAATGGGAGTAGTGGTTGTTTTTTTTTTTTTTTGGCTGATGCTGAATAAGCTTGCTTTCTTGCATCATATGCCTCTACTAATGCTAATGCTAATTTCATCCTCATTCATTTTAATTTTGCCACTCAGAGCCTCAAACACTTCAATCAAGTCTCCTCTCAGGTGACTAGTTTTCAAGCTGTGCCACCCACATATTTGAAATCTTTCCTTATTATGGATGCCCTTTTGCTGAACTCGGGTGAGTTACCCGTCTTTGGACCCTTTCAAGAAGCTGGATGTCTTTTTTTCGGTGCATTCTCACACTTGAACATAGTATTCCAAGTGTGGTCTAACAACAGCCTTATATAGTGGGATTATGACATCCTTATCTCTGCTGGCAAACATTTAATAAATCATCAATAGGACACCATGTACAATGCTTGGAGAACTTCTTGTCTGACCGTATTGTAACTCCCAAGTCCCTTTCTTCCACTACTGACTTTAGTTGAACTCTGCCAAGTGTATAAGTTATTTTGGGTTTACTGTTCTCCAAGGTGTTAAGACCTTGCATTTTGCTGAATTAAAGCCTAGCTGCCACTTTTCTAACCATCGCTGAAGTCTATCTAGGTCACTCTGAAGAAGCTCTGCTTAGTGGTGATCATTAACTACTCTACTGATCTTTACATCATCTGCAAATTTAGACATCATGCTATCTATCTCTTCATCAATGTCATTTAAGAAAATCAAAAACAATAATGCCAATAGCGATCCTTGGGGAACCTCATTTCATACATTAACCCAATCTGAGGAATAACCATTTATCACAACCCTCTGCCTCCTTCCCTGAAACTGCTACGTACCTAAGGATTTTCCCTATGATTCTAACCTGTTCCAACTTATAAAGTAAATACTCATATGGGACTGTGTCAAATGCTTTGCTGAAATCTAAATAAACAATGTCAAAATTATTCCCTAAATTCAGCTCATGAGTGACCCTGTCAAAATAGCTAACCAGATTTGTGAAACATGATTTTCCCTTTACAAAACCATGCTGTGTATCTTTCAGAATTTCATTTCTATCTAAATGATCCTGAATTCCACCCTTGATCATTGCCTCAATAATTTTCCCTACTACTGAAGTGAGACTGACTGATCAGTAATTTCCCTACACCCTTAGAACCCCCTTTATATATTGGTGATACATTGGCAGTTTTCCAATCCAATGGAATCGCTCCTGAATCCAGTGATGCTCTCATAATTAGCCTTAATGGTTCAATGGTTTGCTGCTTCCCTTAAAATTATAGGGTATATGCCATCAACTGCAGGAGCCTTACACACCTGTAGGGTCAAAAGTTTTTCATTAAATAATTATGTGAAATTTCATTATCATTAATTAGATATTTTTCAACTTCACTCCCATAATGTCTCACTGATATAAAGGGTTTTTCTTTTGTAAATATCGATGCAAAGTAACTGTTGAGGGTATCTAATACTATCCCACGTTCATTACATAAGGAGGCGTCTCTGTAGCCAGGTGGGAAGGAGCAGCAGTGCGTAGCACATGCTTCTTGATTAGACCGGGGTTCGAGCCCGTCACCACCAAATATGGAGGATGCGGAAAGGTCAAGGAATGACCACCGCATATCCCTGAGCAATATGGCCTTAGTTGCTAATGCTCCTAAAAACCAAATAACAAACAAACAAACATTACATAAGGGTCCGATCTGATTTGTCCTTTTCTTCACATTTATATATGTGAAGAAATCCTTATCCCCACTCTTTGCCAGTGATTTCTCATAATCTGCCTTTGCCAGCCTAACTTTTTTTGTGGCACTATTACAGACCAATTTGTAGCTGTTATAGGCTTAGTACTTTATTGCTCTGTAACTTCCATGCTGTCTTTTTCTGCTCAAGTAATCTGGCAACTTCCTTATTCATCCAACTTGGAATCTTCTGCATGGAGTATATTTTTAATGGTATATAAGCATTCATGGCCTCTGTGATTAATGTTTTAAAGGTATACCATAATTTAATTGTATTCATTCTCTGTGAGATAGAGATATCTACCCAGCTAATAGAGGCCATGTAGCAACTTAAGTCATCGTCATTTCTTTTCCTTTGCCTTTAACTACTGCTATCTCTCTCTCTCTCTCTCTCTCTCTCTCTCTCTCTCTCTCTCTTTCTCTGTGAGGGCTGATGACCCTCCTATGTGTGTGTCCTGTGGCACAATGTTAACGATCAGACACCTTTTAATTGACTGTCCAGATTTTAGCAGTACCCGTTTTACCGCTTTTAATCATCTGACTGAGCCTTATACACTCAGTCAGATTTTATCCGACAATGACAATGTGTCTGCTGTTTTTAGCTTTTTAAAAGCAATAAAGGTTTTTAATCGTATTTAAAATTTATATGTTATTGTTGTTTATTTATGTTTTCAGATCTGGACATGGTGGCCTAATTAATTAGGTCACCGAGATGTTAAATTTTTTAGATATTACCTGGTCTTGGCGCATTATAGCCTTAGTTGCTAGTGCGCCAATAAAACCCAAATCAATCAATCAATCAATCTCTCTCTTTCTCTCTCTCTCTTTCTCTCTCTCTCTTCATCATCCACCATAGAATTCTGTGATCATTTCCTGCTGCTGGTTTCTGTACTGTGAGCTCTGTTATTTCATCTGTTTTGTGGGTGATGATCAGGTCTAGAATATTCTTTTCTGTAGTACTTTCCCTGACATGTTGATACAAATAACAATCATCTGTTTGATTTAAAAATTTTATCTCACATGTTGTTTCCGTCCCATTTATTTGCTCCAATAAATTAGAGGCAAATTAAAATCACTCATAATAAAACATTCACAACACAATTCCATTCGCAAGTAGAGGCTTTCATCATAATCTTCACAATCACCTGGCCTGTAGATTACTCCCACTCTCATTATACCTTTGCTTCCAACTATCTCACATCATACAGATTCTAAACTAGCATGTGAAACTTTTGAATCCAGGAGAGCTTTTTTCACACTCAGACTGCTTTTCATAAGAAGCATGACCCCATCATCCCTTTTATCTGCCCTATCCTTCTTAAATACATTGTAAATACCATACTGAAACTCATCCTTCCTTATTTCAAGTGGCACCAATTTTCCTTAATTCCTATTATGTCAGTGTTTGAATTCACTCATTTTATTGACGATACTTCTGACATTACTGTATAAACGATTAAGACTTAGTGTTCTTGTATAGTTAACTACTTTGACACACTCCTTGAAGTTATTTAAGCTTGCTTCACTGACATTAGCTATCCTCTCATTTGAAACGGTTCTGTCCTCAGAATATCTTCCTAATATGATCTATTGCAGTAACAAACAGGAACTATTGAGGTATATGCAAGCATTACTTTGACCAATATCGTTAGACAGTGCATACCTACATTACCCTTGTCCCCCAAACTAGCAGTTTCCCTGAACCTTTAAAGTATCCTGAATGATACTGGCAAAAACCTTTGCACTACTTTTATTTAAATGAATCTTGTCTCTACAAAACAGATTCCTTCTACCTACAAGTGCAGGCCAAGCTGATAAAAATCCTCCCCTCCAAAGCTTTGCAAAGTCCTTCAAGTCTTGAATTAATCCACAAGGCTTTCAGCATATAATCCCTCCTATCATGCCTGGACATAATTGCAGACATATAGACATTCTGACCTAAATTGATTCATTTCTTCAGCATGGTCCTATATTTGTCTAATGAATATATTATATTCACCTGTAGCCCTCCTTAAAAAATTATATATAAGAGATAGCAAGGAGAGTGCATAAAATAATTGTGAGAAAGGCTCATTCTATGTGCAGGTTAAAATTCTTTGATAATTAAGTTGTTTTTGGCATAAAGCTTAAGGTTTAAAGTAGAATAGTACTAGGTTTTTTTTTTTTTTTTTTTACTGAAGTCAAATGTAAATGTAGAACTTCCTTTCTTTCACTTATATATTCACTTATGTGGTTAAATGTGTGTTTTAAATTTCAAATTTTAGGCTCTTGCAACTGCTGTCTGGTCTGTTCTAAAAGCAAAGAGAAAAATGCTAAAGGTATTTTATTTTTATGAGCATAGAAAGTAATTTCTTATTTTTGAAATTCTTAAATATTTCTTGTTAATTTTGGTTGCAATGAAAGTAGAAAATAAATTTGCATAAGACATTTCTTTTTGTGCAGATAAAGTGTTTCTATTTTAAAAATGAAATGGGGAATGGAGTGGTGAGGTAGTGAATAATATAGTGATATAAGACTTGCAGTTCTTTGAAACATTTGGTTTACAAACAGAACTCATTTTCACCTACATACTGTAATGTTAATAACACTGGTTTACAGTGTATCTGAGGTTTGAATAAAAGTATGTGGCAGTTATTTATGCATGTTTACTGATTACTAAGCCAAAGTCCATTTGTTTCTCTCATGTAAAGATTTTTCACAATTCATTAACAAAATATTACCTAGGTATTATATGCAAATGTGTACATAACTATAGTTTCTGCAGTGGTTTACAAGTTTTATACCCCTATATTTGTAATCATTATCAAATATTTGCCTCAAATACAACAGATTGTGCATGTTTAACTCGTAACTACACACACTGCAAGGTAGCTGACCTCAGCCCAGGAAGGTAGACGGCCCGCTCTTCCGGTCCATCTGTGATTCCCAGAATTTTATTTTCCGAGTGGAGTCTGGGAGACTCCTGTGTGTAGTTACAGGTTAAACTTGTCTGAGCATGCACTCACTTGTTTGTACAGTCCACTCAACCACAGAGCCTATATAAGTAGCACATCCCTTATGCGGTCACAGTACTCATGTAAAAACCATTGTGAGTTCTCATTTGTGTGTTAGTTTTCTTTTAGTATGGAAACCAGAAAGTGTATGAACAGTCCCAACATATTTTGTTATATATATGGTTGTTTTGTTCCTGTAAAGCAGAGGTGAAATATTACCGATTTTGTAAAAAAATTGTATTATGCATACTTTGACATAAAACTAGGCGATCAGGATAAATCATGGGCACCGCATAAAGTATGCTATACATGTGTCGAACGTCTTAGAAAATGGAGTCAAGGAAAAAAGGTGTGCTTGCTTGCCATTTGCTATTCCTATGGTGTGGCGCAAGCCAGTAAGCCATTACTTTTGTGTATGTGACGTTTAAGGTTACAATTCAAAAAATAAAAAGGACATCAAATATCCAGATCTACCGTCAGCCATAAGACCAGTTCCGCATGGACCTGATCTGCCTGTAAAACCTCCACCAGAAACTTTGGAGTAGACATCATCTTCTACTGAAGCAGAAGCTAAAGAGGTTAGCGAAGAGGAATGTTATCAACCAGAAAATAATGCCACAGCAATTCACGCAAGTCGAACTGAATGATTTAGTAAGTGACTTAGGTCTTCCAAAGTATGCTGCTGAAATTCTGGAATCCAGACTTCAAGCGAAGAACTTACTTGCTCCAGGTACATCATTTTCCTGGTACCAAAATCATGAGAGGGAGTTTATACAGTATTTTTCACAAGAAGGTGCCCTCATATATTGCAGTGATATCGTTGGTTTAATAAGTGCCTTAGGAGCTCAATCATATGTTCCTAGTGAATGGAGACTATTTATAGACTCTTCTAAGACTAGTTTAAAAGATGTTCTCTTGTATAATGGAGATAAGTACACATCTGTGCCAGTTGCTCATTCAGTCTACTTAAAAGAAACTTATGACAATCTAAAGTTCCTTCTGGAGAAAATTAAATATCAAGATCACAAATGGCAACTATGTGGAGACTTAAAAGTGTTATGTATGTTGTTAGGGAAACAGGGTGGGTACACTAAAATGCCATGCTTTATTTGCAAATGAGATAGCAGAACTAAAGCGCTGCATTGGACAAAGAAGCAATGGCCTCGGAGGCACAATCTTACACTGGGGTCAAAAAATATTGTGCACGAAAGTTTGGTGAAGCCAGATAAAATACTTTTACCTCCACTGCATATCAAGTTAAGCATGATGAAGCAATTTGTTAAAGCATTGAATAAGGCTGACAATTGCTTTAAGTACCTTTGCAGTAAATTTCCCAGTTTATCTGATGCAAAACTTGGTCCCCAAATTAGAAAATTGGTTTTAGATGGTCAGTTTGAAACTACTATGACTGATGTTGAAAGGGAAGCCTGGATTCCTTTTAAAAGTTTAATGGAAAACTTTCTAGAAAATCATAAATCCCAGAATTATGAGAAAATTGTTCAAAATATGCTCGAAAAGCTTCACATTTGGGGAGAGATTCCATCAGGATGTAAAGGAAATGGAGCTGTGGTACCAGGAAAGGTGGAATACAAGCATGATGGCCGACTACTGCTTGTGTTTAAAAAGAGAGAAACATGGCACTGTACATAAAAGAAAAACTATTAAACATTCTTTTCAAACAAAGAGACAAAGGTCTGATTAATGAAGGTTTCAGAATTTTGATTAATACTTGTTAGTGTTTACGTATTTTTTGATATATGAAAATGTAATCCTATCAATTTGTGATTACTAAATACAATAAGGTTATATACTTTCATAAAAAAACAATACTTTTTTATTTCTTAAATTGTGATGTATCTGGATGTGATAGAAAAAAATCTAAGTCATATTTGAAATCACAGCAACATATTTCGACAATAGGACCTATTGAAATTCAAACCCCAGCGAACAAACTTAAATTTGTAAACTAGTGTAATCAATGCACAAACTTTGACCATAGAAAATCCCAATACATTAACAGAAGTGCTATTACCACAAATATGATACTATTATGTGTTGTTTCAAACACAGGGAGCTGTTACTATTTTTCTCACTGATCTGGTGGCATTTATGTTGCACGGTTATCAAAAGGTCATCAATGAAGACTCCATTCTTTTTGAAGCTGAAGAAACTGAACTGTTTCTTTTGTCATCAAAATCACTGCCAACACAAGACAGAGTAGTTGCTAATTCTTGGCATCTACTATAAGTAATCTTAGATCTTATTCATCCACATATTGAACATCTTTTGTATTTCAATTTGAACTGAAGCATCTTTTTTTATTGACCTGATGCTTTTCCATATGTAGATTTTTAATGACTGTAATAGATCATCCAAAAAATTTCAAAATCCAGCAATGGTCTCAAGATTGCCAGATTTTGGGAGATTCATTTCTATAAATAAATATCTCACAATTACATTATATAAAAATTCTGATGAACTGAAATATTTTTAATGGTATTGAGCATAGTGATTTACCTTGGAATAATACAGGTCATTTAACACTGCCAATCAGTCAATTATGTTCTGTGGTATTGGCATTTGATATATCACTTTCAGGTGATGTATCAAGATAGCAGTGATTGGCCAGCTTCAATCCACCATCTGCTCTACTCCAGCAATTTATTTGATTAAATGTGCATACATGCCATTTTAATGTACAAATATTCAGTAATATGGGGCCATTGAAGACTGTGTGAAAGGCATGAATGGAATTGATGCCTTTTTAGGAGCTTTACAAGAACTCATGTCTACACATATACATTCTGTAATCAGACTTTTTTTCTCATTTTCTGCTCTAATTTTTCTTAATTTTTTTTTTTTTGACCATGTAATATATATAGATTAGAATTTCTCTAGATTATTTATCAGTTAAGTGTTTTTAATGGTAAGAAATTACTTGTAATTTCAGTATCCAAATGGATTCATCAGTCATTTTTACTCAATATCTGAGCATATAATTCCTGTCTTGGCATGGGGCTTTTTAGGCCCTAATGAACAATTAAAGAGTATCTGTATATTTTTCAAGGTAAGGCTTTTTGAAGAGTTTATCTTTTCCTATAAGAAACTTTATTAACACATTGACTGCCAAGCTAGTTTAAGAAGAAATTTCTCCTGGGGCCAAAAAATATTTAGTAAATAATTTGATTAGTATTTCAAAAATAAATATTGTAATGTCAGTGTTATGTCATTTTTTCTCTTAAAATCTCAAAAAAAGTCTTTTTTTGTGATATGAAGGTTGTTTGTGATTAGTTTATTACACATGCACTGTGCAATAAACTTGTCGCAAACTTGTCAAAATAAGTTTATTAGTGTTGTTAAAGCTTTTGTCAAAACAAGTTCTTTAAAAAAAAAGGCAATAGTGCACTGTATCCATTATATTGGCATTGTGTGTTTCTTTACAAGTTTTATGTACAAAGGCATATCACTTTATGTATTTGTACAAAGGCATATCACTCTACAAGTGATATATGCCTTTGTACAAATGTGTTGTAAAAAATAACTCTAAAAAGCGATGGAACTGAAGAAGAGGAACTGATAGAAATTACTGAAAATCTTAATACCTTCTGAAGATGAAAAACAACACTTCGACTCAGATGATTTGGAGATCCTGACTAAGATATTTCATCAAACGAAGAAGGAGATACTGAAATACCAGAAAATATTAAAGAAGTGCTTCAAGACTGGGTGGCAGAAGAAAACAGTGATGAGCAAATTGAAAAGACTGAAGAACCTGAGACTGAAACAAATGAAGTTATTGAATGGACTGAATACGAAGAATGCCACAAAAGATTTGATTTTACAGCCAAATCGGGACTGCAAATAGACATAGCAAGAAATATTACTTATTTTGAGGAGTTTTTTCATTAATATTTGATAAAGAAGTCATAAATCTTATTTTAACAGAAACACATATGTTCCAAAGAGAAAGTTCAAAATACCCCAGCTTCACGGCAGAGTATCGTATTATTGCCCAGACTGTAATTGTCAGACTTTCATGTGTTTAGAGTGTTTTGGTCAACACCACAACTCTGCATAATTTTGTAATTGTAAAATTCATATAATAAAGAATTTTTAAATGATCAGCAGTTGCTTGCTTATTTTTTCTTATAGTGCCATGCAAATTTCATCACATGTAGCACCAGGAACTATTCTTTTCATAAATAATGTAAATTCCCATCAGTCTCAGTGCTATAGTAGTAGTAGTAGTGGCATGTGATACAAGAAAGCAAGTGTATGAGCTTATGCAGCATCAGCCAAAAAAATCACACCATTCCCTCCAAATGCCTGTCCAGTTCCTCCTTAAATTTATTCAACCTATCAACTTCCACAACGACGGATGTAAGTTTGTTCCAGCAATTAACCACCCGCTGGCTAAAGGCAAATTTCCGCACATCTATTCTACATCTGTCCTTTCTTAATTTGAATTTACACCCCTTTAGGTTTGTAATCTGAGCAAGTGGAAGGATCCCATCAGAATTCAGCATGCCCAACCCATTCAAGGCCTTATACACCTCAATCAGATCACCGCGCAGGTGCCTAGTCTCCAGCCACTGCAATTTGCAGAACTTAAGCCTCTCTTGGTAAGAGGATTCCTTCATTCCCCTTACCAATCTTGTTGCCCTTCTCTGTACACATTCAAGTAAATCTACATCCCTCCTAAAATGAGACCTGTATGCAGTACTCAAGGCATGGCCTGACCATTGCCTTATACAGAGTGACAATCACCTCCTTCTCCCTGCTAGCAAAATTCCTATATATCATTGACAAAACCCCATGACCTGCCCTGGCAGCCTGTCTGCATTGCTCAGAAAACTTCATATCTGACTGCACAATTACTCCCAGGTCTTTTTCATTTTCTACCACTTAAGTGTACTATACAGCTGACAGAACTCCGACTGAAGCAGAGGGTGTGGGACTAGTAAGATTGAGCAGTATGTCATCTTACTGGTTAACTAAATCTATCTATAAAAATAACTTAGTAACAGAAATGTCTCACAACAGATTTGAATTGTTGTTATGCAACATTCATTTTGTAATTGTAAAATTCGTATAATAAAGAATTTTTAAATGACCAGCAGTTACTTGCTTATTTTTTAGTGCCATGTAAATTTCATTATATGTATCACCAGGGGCTACACTTTTCAAAAATAATGTAAATTCCTCAATCGTCAGCACTATACAGCTGACGTAGTTCCGACTGAAACAGAGGATGCCATACATGTATGGCCAGCATGGCAGTCAGTGTGTTAATGAAATATAAAAGTTCCCTTTGAATATAATAACTGATATGAATCAAAACACTGAGAAGCTTGGATTTGTAATTTGTTTAAAAGTGGTAGAAATGTCATGCAGTTATTTGGAGATGTGCTACCAACTTGGCCACCCATGTTAGCATGGTTGATATGCCTAAGAGTGAACACACACACTTCATTCAGATTGTATAGAAAGCAATTAAATGCTTTACCTCTATTCAGTGAAGCGTTATATCATTCTTCTAATTATTATATACCTACATATAATGCCCTGTACCAACCACATTAGAAGTTTAAAAGTATTTTTGAGTAATATTTAATTTTTGTTTAAATTTTTTTGTTTTGTTTCACATATAGGAAGAAGTGCTCGGATTTATGCAAGATATTTTTAATTTCAACATGGTGCACTACACAGAAGTGGAATGTTTAGCAAGTGATGTTTTGGAAATTGCCAAAGAAAGATTTGAAAGGACTTGTCAAAAGTTTATGATGTGAATACTGTCTTTTTTTAAGAGTTTTTTTATATATAAATATATATATATAGCATAAGATTTATTTAGTTTTCTTTTAACTCTTAGATGTACAGCCATTAAGGTTAATGAATTGTGATCAGTTTGATAGCTCAAAGTTTGTTCCTGTGGATATATCTATGACTATTCAATGAAAAAAAAAAAAAAAAAAAAAAAAACCATTCTGAATAGCCTTAATCACAGCATATCCTATTTAATTCAGTCTTCTTTGATCTGACTTGATTTCTCTTCAGCCCTTGTCTTTGTAGCTTTATAGATAATTTTTAAAGGTTTGTGCTATTTAAAAAATATTTGTTTTACTTTTTGTGTCATAAACTGCAATTCAAAACTTTGCATGAAACATATAGTTGTACTTGTCTGAATTTGATTTTAAATAAGTTCGAATTTTTATATGATGCAACCTACTGATTTTATTAGTCAGAAAATTCATGAATTGTTATTTAAATTGTTATTTAAGTATACACTGTGCATATAAAGAAACAAAGCTTTTATGGAATAAAATGATCTTAATTACACTTCACATTTTAATTTCTTTTATGAAGAAATGTGTTTAAAGAGAGAAAATTCAGATATAAGTTAATTTTAGGGTCTTAACAGATGTATGGGAGAGGAGGATATCTGACATCCATATCTTGAGTTTATTGGTAAATTGATAACATCCTTTGTATACTTTAACCACTAAATAAAACATAATCTGAACTTTGCTGTTAGCCAAGGTGAAAAACTTTTTTTCAAAAAAGTTATTATGAACAGAAGGGTTTATTTAATTTTGAGAAATTATTTACCATGTTAGGCAGAGACTTATGCATAGCCAAATTTTGAAGGTAGCGATGAATTCTGCACTGTTGTATTTTTTCTCTGATGATAATGATGAATCATACATATACAGGGTGTCTCAAAAATATTGGTACAAACGTTTAGGGAAGTAGTAGTAGTAGTGGCATGTGATGCAAGAAAGCAAGTGTATGAGCTTATGCAGCATCAGCCAAAAAAAAAAATCACACCATTCCCTCCAAATGCCTGTCCAGTTCCTCCTTAAATTTATTTAACCTGTCAACTTCCACAATGACAGATGGAAGTTTGTTCCAACAATTAAACACCTGCTGGCTAAAGGGGTAGGTAACACCTAAAGGAATGTGAATCGCATAGGAACCTATAACCGGAAACGTCACGCAAAAGTAGTAGCAGAGGCACAAAGAAGCAGAAACGACACAAGGCAGTAATTAGTGGCAAACATTTATTTGACATAATATTAACAATGGAGTATGAGATGGATGCATTTCATGATGTTACAACAGATACTCAAAGGTTCCACCATGAGACGCGATGCATGTGTGACACCGACGCAGCATGGATTGTCAGACACGGTCGAATACACCTGGATTTTCTTTGACAGTAGTAGCAGTGCAGACGAGTCTTGCCACGAGATCCATTTCCGTCTCCACAGGTGATTCATACACGATAGATTTGAGGGCCCCCCCACAAAGTATTCAAAGTATTCTTGTAGAGTTACTCCTAGTGTTTTAGGCGTACGCCAAAAGCCGGCAAAAAAAAAAAAAGGGAAAAAGAAAGAAAATGTGTTATCTAAATGTGTGTATTGTGTTGTTTCTGTGTGTGTGTGTGTGTGTGTGTGTGTGTGTGCGTGCGCGCGCCAGCACCTGGCATTGAGCAGCAGGGAGCTGAGGCAAACAATGCCCAACTCCTGTCCCTAGTCACGAGGAGGCAGCCAGGAACTACTATTAGCGAAAGATGTAAGGGGAAATCAGAAAGATTGATGACCCAAGAAGAGAAGTTTTAGTTACTAGTTGGAGAATTTAATAAGTTTTATATTCATAAGGAGAGAATGAGGTTAGTATCTAATAGTCAGTAATGGATTTAAAACTAACAGTTCAGTTAAAACTTAGGCAAAATTAACTCCAAGAACAACTTGTTATATAGTATAGCAAGCCCTCAGAGTTTACAAAGCAGTAATGTACTTATCAATTATGACATAAAAGTGTATTATTTTAGAGACTAAACTAAAGAAGTCAACCAAGACTTGCCATTTAGAACACATATTTACAAAGTATGTAAAATCAACATAGCCAAAATCAAGCATTGATACAATATCCAATCACATTAAGGATTTAAATTCTGAATTATTGATCAGGTTATGACAAGGTTAAATTATCTAATTAGAGCGTTACAATTAAAGATATTTATAAATATAGCCACTCTGGGCAACCAAACAAAATTATATGGTGAAACATTATATATTAAAGTTATGATTAAGCCAAACAGTTTAGTAGCCTAGGCTAAAACGTATTAAACAAAGCAACAATATGTTAAACAGAGCAACAATATTAGAGCTCAAAGAAAATTTAAATTCAAATATTTACATAGCAATTTTATGAAACAAAAATAGTTTTTTGTTTATTTGTCAACTGAGCTTCTTTAACAAATTCAGGACACTTGGTGTCTTTATAGGAATAAGTAGCATCTTTCTTTTTAATCCTGCAGTTTGAACAGGATGGAGGACTGTCTAGGGATGGGCAAGTTACTATCTGATGTCCAGTTAGACCACAGTGACCACAAGTATACGTAGGTTGTTTACAGAATTAAAAAGTATGGCTGTACTGCAGACACTTATAACAGTGAGTGGCTATACAAAAAGTCCTTAACTGTATGTACAGTCCAATAAAAATATATCTGTCCACCCAGGACAAAAAAGTGCGATCTAATCCTGGGTGAGACTTCAAGAACCCAGTGCCTGTTTTTATTATTTCTAGCCATCATCCTGAAGCGAAGTTTAGTTTCATTTTTGAAATCATCAAAGGCAATCGAAGAGTTATCAAAGTTCTTATTGTATAATTCTTCAAAGAAATCTTGTTCAGTGACAACACTATTAAGGTCGTATACAACCATAGTAGGGTTAAGTCTCTTGGGCGAGTCCAGACGAAGGTTTAGTTCTGCAAGTTTAGAACTTTGCTTCAAGTTAGTCAAATCAGCGGAAGTTGCGGTCTCTATGGCAACCCCACAAGCACGAGTTTTCTTAATCGATTTTATTTTAATGTGTTTCCAATCTTCTTTTAGGTTAGAAGTTAATGCAGAACATACCTCTTCACTAGTAATCATATTTGAACTTTCATTAGGTTTTATTATTACTATGTGCTTAGGAGATGTTCCCATGGGGATCAAATTCAAAGCAGAGTTAAGTCCTACAGGATTTGAAACAGCTTGTGCAAAGGTTACTTCAGAAGGATTAGTTGAGGTAGCATTAACATCTTTATTTTGTTTGAGTTTTTAAATTTCCAGCTCTTTAATATTTAAGTTAGCCTCATTAGTTAACTTGTCAATCTTTTCTTTTAAGAAGGCAATCTCCAAGTCCTTAGAGCTCAGGAGGGCCTCAAAAGAGTTTCATTTTCACCCTTTAGTTTCAAGTTCAAAAGCAAGTAACTTAGTCTGGTCAGCAAGTTGATTGTTAGATTCCATAAGTTTGTTAATTTCGATAATTTTGGAATTTAACTCACTTTAATAAGGTTATCCCTAGTAAATTTAAGTTTGGCATTTTCAAGTTCCAAAGCAGAAGATTTTGCTTCAGCAAGGAGTATATCATTTGTGGCCCTTAAGTTCTTGTATTTCCAAGTCTTTGGCATGTTGCTTGACCTCTTCA